>NW_007578445.1:173126-194389 GCF_000690725.1 Stegastes partitus
TGGAAAACTCCCTCAAGACCAAAGACTTTTAGAAATTCTATTTGCAGTGTAGACATTTAGAAACACATTTGAAAACAATGGCACTAACTGGGTCTTACCAACAATCAGATATGAACATACCCATGGCATTGAGCATTGCTTTCGTTTTATAATGTTATTTCAAAAAGGAAAAACTTTTGATTGCCTCTTTAGGCTTTAGTCCTGAAGTGATGTCTTCGCTTACTGGCCAGGTGGTAAGCGGAGGTAAAATTTGCAAAGTTTGCAAAGTTCAGAGGAAAAGGGCACAATATGTTGTGGGAAATGCAACAGATTTTCACCCTGTTTTCAACTCGACAGAGAAACTTGTTAAAAACTTTATATTGGAAGCCCAACGATGGAGCAGAGGAAAGTGCTGTAAACTTTCCTCCTAAACCTCAAGCTGAATTCTTTCATTTTAGTTAGGCTGAAAGTAGTTGGAAAAACTCCTACCTAGAGTAGGTTTTTGAACTTCTGTTGATATTCATTCACCATCCATTAACTATAGAGCTTCAGAGGGTTGAATTTTATACAGGAAAATTTTGCTTTAGCTCTACTTAGGTTAGTTTAGCAATTCCAGCCAGTGACTGTGTCAGCACCTGATTTCATTTTGACAACTACTGTAAATTTACAGCACATGCCAAATCAAGATTGATGTCAAGATTTTTTTCAACAATGTCTTCACAGTTCCTCTGTGCACATCAGGCTGCCTTGATGTACACCAGTGATCCACAGGAATAGATCTGATTGTTAAGATCATAGTTGCTCTTGATATAGTGAGTTTGTTTGGCTGCATTGTTAACAGCCACCCAAGTTGCTCTTCTGGAGTGATGGTTGCAATGTTTCTGTGCTTGCTATTTCCTCAAGTAACCACTGGAATTGGAAGGATAAACACTCTTGATAACTAAGGCCGGCATATTTTACACTACAAAGCAGTCAAAAAATTGGTTTGGGATGAAATAAAAGCATATTTTCATCTGCAGAATGTACCAACAGCCAACCAAGTTATCAGACAGTCAGAAAGTACAACGGACATGTTTACAAGTGAATGGTAAATGAGGCAAGACTCTCTATTACATTGTGGAACATAAACAGCAATAACAGCGACCAAACTGCGTCCAGCGAGTGAAAACTATTTATAATCCCACACACACACACATGTTTACCCCTGTTTGGAACACATATACAGTAGATGACAGGATGTGTATGCAAGAAAAAGACCAAAAGTTGAGTTAGGTTGGATATTTGACCCCCACGATTCGTTGCCATGTACAAACAGACCTTCATTAAACTCATTAATTATTCCAGCCGGCATTCCACTAATTACCCTCTTCAGTCTGCTTCCTGGTGCGCATTTGCTTGATTTAATTTGTGTTTTTTAAAAGGCAGTGCCTCCTTTGATTTATTTGTTAGGTGTTTTTTCACGTTTTTTCTTCAAATCATTCTCCAACTTTGTCGTTGCAAAAAAAAAAAGGCTTCAAGTGGTTCATTAAAGACATGTAAGTGTTGACAAAAGAGCAGTTTCTGCCTTTGCTTTTCATTTCCATGTAGCTTTTTCTTACATTTTCTTGAGTTTTACTAAATCCAAATTTTCCTCTTTTGACAAACATTTGTGTTTAGAAAAGTCTGGCATCAAACACGTCCAAGTCATTAAACATGCACAGTTTGCTTGGCTGCGAAATTTGGCTTTCAGTCTTCTGAGACGACGAGGGTGTTGTAGATGTCCACTGCGGATGTTGTTCTTATTCCTTCGTGTCTATTCTTGTTTCCTCGGTGATACATTTAACATAAAATGACAGAAAATTTGAGAGCTTGAAATCCCAGAATGGATGGATGAAGAGAGACAGCGACTCTGCAGACAAGAATGTATAGGAAGTGCAGTGATTTATTGAAAGGTGTATTTTTCACAACTCTGCATCTTAGTCAGCTGCTTAATATCATATTTTTTTGTTTCCTTTTCTTTTTGTCCAGGATAGTAAACAATGTCACAAAATCAAGCAGCTTCAGTTTCAGGAAACTCCTTAAGAATACCTTAAAGACCTTTCTTTTTTCATGACATCTCTCCTAAACAAGTTGGGAGTGAGCTTGTTTTAGTCTGATAATCACCACGTCCCATTTCAGCCTGACAGCCCTGGCAGGTGTTAAGTAATCAACCTTCAGTCTGGCAGCTTTGCCAACAGTAGGGTGCAATCAGGTCTGACAAGACCGATCGCTTCTTCCGACATCGGTGCACTGCTTTGTTAGCACACGGTCGTTTAAAGTGGTGGATGAAGAGTAAAAAAAAAAAACACCCTCTTCTGATATTATGTGTATCACAAGATCCCAATATTGGTAATGATCATCACATAAAACTTAAGTGTTGTGTAAGTGATCTAGTATCACTGCTACGTACTACCTTCAGGCAATACAAAAAGTACTTTCCATTAAAATAAGTACTATGAATGGCATTATGAATTACGTTAACACTGGCAAAACGTCTTGCTTTCTCCTGCTTGTTTGGCTTTTAATGTGGTACCAAATGAACTGCTATCTATATAAATGGAAGCAACGTGTTCGTACTATTCCTGCAGCAGGCAGGCTGGAGAAACTTTCTGCTGCAGTTTGATTGAGGCTCTCAGTGCCAGCTTGGATATTTTTATCCTTCCTGTATCATTTCATAGTTCTGCTACTGTCATGGAAAAATATAACCTACACATAGAAGGTGGCAGATTTTTTCAGTTTTTTATTTATTTGCTGTAAAAATAATACAGACATACCACCAACACAACTCTGACAGTGATTTAAGGACTTCACGATTGCAGCTGTATGCAGCCTATAGTCTGGGTTTTAAATTGGGATTTGTGGTTCTAAGGGTTGCCATGGATACACACATGTGAGCACATCAGGGTTTTTTTTTTCTTTCATACAAAGGAATACATTTGAATGAAAAGCAATTTATAGACGACATTCTGCATCAAATACAGCAATTTGCAAGACGCTTGACATACAATAGGATCTTTCCACCTCAATTCACCAGATGGCTCCTGCATGACCATGTCGGATTAGGTTGGAAAAATTAGAGGTTGGAGGATGATCATCAACATGGCGTAATCCCAAATTTTAGGGTCATACCTTTGATAGTTTGTGCTACAAAGATATTGAAAAAACACATTTTATGTTTCATGAGTGTACAAAGATGGTCTCGGCCATTGGACAGGCTATAGAATCTCAGAATATGCTTTGAGGTACTTGTAATGTGGGATTTTAACACTTCTAATATAGGGGAAATGTGTTCTCAAATTTGAAGTCTTTTCCTTAAATACTTCTTGAGATATTGTCATCCAAAGTCAGGGTCTCATGAATTTGGCAAAACTGACAAAACTTTTTTTTTTTTTTCTTCATTATTTTTTGTACCAAAAACAACAGGTATGACCCTAAAATTTGGTATGATGCCATCTTGATGATAATCCTCCAACCTCAAATTTTTTTTTAACCCAATCCGAAATGGTTATGCGGGAAGATTTTCTGAAATCTGGTGAATTGAGGGGGAATGACCCAATACATACATACATACATACATACAACTTAACTGCGTTCGCGTTTGTGTTTTGAAGAAAATGTGTTTTCTGCCACATTACATTTACATTTATGGGGACTTTTTTGGCTGTTTCAAATTTGAGGCCTCTAATACTATGTCACAGTCTTATTTCTTGGGGAAGAAAATGCATTTCTTCGAAAACATGAATGACATGATGGTTTATCTGAGAACAAAATATTTTGTAGGTAGCGCTGCTTATTTCAAGTAAGGTTTCGTGTTATTAAATGGCATTGAGTAAGAATCAACACGTGTGTTGTTTAAGGAGAATGTTAGGCCATTTTGCATTCACTTGTGGAACAAAATGAGGTCTCTGTCTCAGTTTCTGACTATATTCTCTCCATACCTGTCCATTCATCTGTCCATACTGTCTGAGGGGGGGTTGATCTGCCAATTGGGACGTCCATTGACAGAACAAAGGAAAATCCTACTGAACATCCAATATTTAGAAGTTATCATATCTGCAATTACTTCGGAGGTAATGATGCAAGTGAGAGCACATTTTAGTCATTGTTTGAATCCTTAAGATCAAGGTAGAGTGGTAGAATGTCTCCTGATGACATTAAACGTGAATGTACCAAGACAGCCTCGCCCCAACTTAGCCCTTACCTACAGCTTCATATTTCAGAGGGATATTGAAGCCTATTACTTCCCAGTGTTTGAAAACTCATTGTAATGGAAATACTCTGTAAATTTCCAGTTAGAGGTCCAGATCCAGTCTCACTGTGGCGACATCTCACTTGAACTTCCCAGCAGTATTTCCAATGCTGGAATTACGGGGGCTGCATTCGACACCTGCCTCAGAACACCCACTTCACACAGTGATCGGCCAACTGTGTGGAGGTGTGAAGATTTTAACTTTTTCTCTCAAGCTGTTTTTTTAAATATTTACACAACTCCTTCTGTCTCTTTTAACGTGTGAAATGAGTGTCACGAATACTTTTAAATGTGGAAATATGCACCATTACTGCACTTTAGAGGTGCTACACTTTTCCCTCGGTGTAGCTGGGTAACATCTCATTCGTATTTTGACATCTGATAAGCCTTCAGGCTCACATGTGTGTTACTCAAACAGGTCTTCCTGGACTGTATCTCATCATCTCAACCCATCACCTTTGCTGCAAAGCTACTTATGATCTAAACCCCACTGCAGAACCTGCTTGCATTGGTGTACTATCTGGGAGAAAAATATTAGGATTGTGTGACGAGTTTCAGCCTCTGAGTGTAGAATACTCAGGAAGTTTTCTTGGAGGTAAAATGTTGGAATTATTGTTCCTCCGGGTTTTTTTTTTTTTTTTTTTCTTTCTGTGACAAGGACCTTTCGAGTTCTGTTTGAACAAGAAGAACTGTGTAAGTGCAGACACCAGTTTTGACATTAAAGTAGCTCTTTTTCATGACAGTGATGAAGTGAAATATCACTAAGATGAGTAATTTACTTTGGTCTAAGGCCTGATGTGAGGACTGAATGATGTGAAACTTTGCTGCCACTTCCTACATTTTCTACACAGCGGGATGCCAATCATTTACACAGAAACAGTTTTTTCTGACACAACTTCTTTGCGACCCCACTCACACAAAAGTATGATTTCTTTTATACCTGCCAAATAATGAGACATTGATTTAAATTGGTCTTGAATTAAAAAAGTTGATGGGAACAATGGGGGTCCATGGAGTAACACTCGCTGTGAGTGGGAATGACATTTACTTTTGAGGTTATATAACGCTGTGACATTTTCAGTACCCATCTGTAGAAAATGAAAGTGGAGATACTGATTGAAGATCTTCTCATCTTAACTTTCTGCTAGATAGCAATTGTGTCCATTTAACCCCCTGAACCCAACAACCTACCTTCAGGTTGGAATGACATTTTTTGCTTTCACAAAAAGATCACCAAAAACCTAAAGAATCAATGAATTTTCAACTCTCCAATGATCCTTGAAGCACTGGCCCCACAAATCCTGTATTAATGGGCCTCTTTTGTTTACACAGAACATGTTTGATCAATGAAATAAATCCAATATGGCTCAAAAGTGAATTGAGCAAGTTGTTGGAAGATACATTTTGCACAGTGAAACATCTTCGTAGTGCAGTCTGACAATTAACTAGTTTGTAGAGGCTGTAAAAATGTAAACAGTAAAATATCTATAGCATGTGGAGTATTGATAACACTTATGTCACACACTACTGAATGCATATTTTCTTTTTCAAATTTTGCTCAATAATTGCAGAAATGTAACTTATTTTTTTCCCCCTATTGTTATTGATGACATAATATTTGCATCATGCTGCACAAAAGACAATTTCGAGTTCTCTCTACTTCTAGCTGTGTTGTTGTGCTGTTTCCATAGAGATGCAGGACTTTATGACAAAATGGGACCACAGTGAGTGAAAATGTGACAGGAGCAAAACACGCCCAGAAACTGCTTGGCGTTCTGATTACTACCATCATTTTCGGACTGTTGAGTGCATCTGAATATAGGCTGCACCCACTAACTTTAAAAAGAGAGAAAAAAAAGTACATATGTAGGCTGCAGAGGACGCAGGTGTCCACGTTGTAACATGAGATATTTACACAGAAAGATTTTTTTCACTTAATTAAACACGTACCAGTAACATACACAAATATGTACCGCAAATGCTTTTTTTTTTTTCCAAACAGTGCCTGTAACACGGCTGGTGAAAGAAAAAAATAATACAGCAGCCCACCAGGAAAAGTCACTGTTCGCTATCATCATCTTCCTCCTGCGCACTAAAACCACTAAAGTCGTCTTGTTCAGTGTCGGAATTAAACAGCCTCAGAATTACTTTGTCCCACACTTCCTCGGTCTCTCTTTCGTTGTTGCTCTCAATGTCACTTTCATCTCGAGGCAAATTCGTAAAAATCCATAAATTAGCCACATCATTGTTTAAGCTGCAGTGTTCAAAGCGTGTGAAAAAAGTAGCGGCTTATAGTCCGGAAATTATGGTGATATATAAAATAGAAATATTCCACTTAAAACATATCTGTTGACTATTACATAAACACCGCCTGTTGGTTGGAAAGATGACTGGAAATTTTATTACTTAGTTACCTTTAATTCACAAGATCCACGTGTGACCTCATTATTCTGTGAAACTTCTTGTCTCTTTTTGCTGCTTTTTCTTCGGGCCTCTTTTTCTTCGGGCATGCTTTACAGGATGTCAGTCTGACATCGTAATCATCATTATCGCCATCCCCGCTCAGATGTCAACAGGATCCACACCTTATTACACTCACAAATATGTGTGTGCATGCTCGCGTGTGCGCCCGCTTCGGTGCGTTGGGCGTTGTTGACGTCAAATCTGTGTTTCAGTCTCCACCGGTCTAATAGCTCATTAATTAGGAGCTGGGAGACCAGGAGACATCATTTTATCTGACAGGATGTCAGCCCGCATGCACAGATTCATGCACACACTGTTTACACACGGTTTCGTGTCATCATCGGTTGGGGGGCTGATGTGTTGATCAATAATGACGCCAATTTAGCGTCTTCATGTGTGAGTGGGTGTGTGGTCCTTTTAATGTGGCATAAGGTCATGTAAACTGTTAAAACAGGAAGATGAAGTGCTTCACCCCAATTTAAAGTCTGCTGTCATTCTTTTAATGAAACATACTGTATTAATAATCTGAAACCCATCACCCAACGTAGACTCCAGCCCCCCACCACCACTCTCTCCAGGGCAAAGCAGCTATAGGTAATGGATGGATGGATGGAAATATAATCTGAATCCATGTCGATGCTTGTGTGATTTACGTGTACTCTATGTTGTAAAAGCTTCCTGTGACGGTCGCTAATCACACCGTTTATGAGTTTTGCTATCCTGCCATTCTCTTTTGTATACATCCTGTTCGTCTAACCTCTAACATTAATAAATCATCAGACATTCACACACTTTTGGTTGGTTTTGTTAGTGCAGTGCTGATCCTCGGCTTTCATGTGGGAGCAGGTGTTCACCAAAGTGGCACTTGCGTATTAGCAGCCATTTAAGTGTTATCCCACAGTAATCCTGTTTTTAAACTGTCATATTTTAATGCAGTGCCTTTCACACCGTTTCAAAAAGTCTGTAGAAGAGTTAAGTTGGCAACCCTTGTGGTAACAGTGTCAACAGTGTGGTTTAATACTACAGTAGCATTCCACTACTACCAGCCTACTTTGTCAGAAATGAATCACAAGAGCAACTAGAAACTTAATACAGCAAATATCATTTAGACAGACAGAATCCAGTGTAGAAATGGCCGACTATGCCACTACCCATAAAAACTGCTGTCTAGAAATAATGACTGAATGTAAACAGATGAATGGCTATGCCAGAAAATATTAGTACCATAAATAGTGCCTTGAATTGGACTTGATTTCATGAAGTTTAACAAGGAACTTAGACTATTCAGTCTGTTTTTGTGCAGTGTTCAAAGGACAGAAAGATGAATATGAGTATAGATAGATAGATAGATAGATAGATAGATAGATAGATAGATAGATAGATAGATTTTATTGTCTGTCCCAATTCGTGACAGAAATTCTCCTTTGACAAGGCTCCAACAAAAAAAACACAATCAAAACACACTTAAGACACAAGCTCACAAACCACAGCTGTCTAAAAGAATTGTTAAAAAGAAATAGCAGCCGATAAAATGTACTGTTCCGTGTCTTATTTCATTTTGTTCAGGGTGGTTATTGCAGTAGGAATGAAGGATTTTTTTAGAGATGTTTTTGTGGGCCAGTGGGACTTGGTAGCGTCTGCCTGATGGAAGTAGCATCATTCAAAGACATCATTCTGAAAAGTAAATTATAAACCTGAGGACTGTACTTCAAAGCAAGATTAGTAAGTTAGCGAGATATGTTGAGCCTAAAGTCAGAGTTTTCAGTGTCACAAAGGTGGCTTTCTTTTAACCTGCATGGAAACCTGGTATGAAGCAGTTTATGGTCAGAGTTTCGGATTTATATCGGCTGTAAGACGCTTCTACCTTTAATCAGATAATTTCCTGGCGATTCTTTATGCACGTGTGACAGGGGATCCGGCCTGAATGCTTGACCTCTACAATGAAAGGATGCTGTGGGAGGCATTTTACTGGCATGGTTTGGGTCCACTCATAGTCTAGAGGGAAGGGTCCCTACAAATCAATACAAATTTGTTCTGAGTGATCACCTTTATTCTGTAATGAAACATTTCTATTCTGGTTGGAGTGGTATTCTCCATAGGGCACGACAGGTCTGTGATTAATTGATTGGTGAGGAAACGATTAGGATAATTGGTTTGGCTCTGACCATCTATAGAAGACGAGACTGTAAGGAAATATATTTTTGAAGAATGACGTTCCATCCGTCCAAAAGAGTTTTACAGATTTGAAGAATCAATGGTAAAGTGCATTTAAGTCGATCTGGCAGCAAGCTCTGGCCCAACATCCTATCAGGACACTTGATGTTGTTGTTTTTTTTTTCTCACTTTACTTGTCACTAGTTTGTATGTTTTACTTGGAAAGTTTTAGATAGACAAGCATGCTACTTTTAAGTGTTTGTGCATTCAACATAACAAGTACATACTGATTTAAATAAGCACTGAGGGTTTAGCCCCTACTTTGCTGACGACAAATCTGAGGCTTTAAGATGAGAATCATCTAGTTGTCACAAGTATTGCAGGAATAACCCACCAAACATTACACAACCAAGCTCAAATTTTTGAAGTTGACTAACCGTCAGTGGTTGTGTTAACATGCACCTCATGAGTCACAAGCTATTATAATGTCCCAGCCACGTCCATCAGTTGTACCTCCAGTAAACAGTTATGTCGTAATCTGTGCTATTCAGAGCTCCCTTCATATTTGCTTGTGTTCTCTCGTGTTTTTTTTTTTCCTCTAAATGCTGCTCCTGGGTTGTCAAATTGGTGAAGATGTTCTTCTAATTTGCTTCTGCTTGCGCATGTGCTTTCTCGGGTTGCAGTCGATTGAAACTTTCACGGTCAAAATTGGTATTTTCTAAATTAAACATAACAACCAGTGAAGAGAAGTACATTTCTCCTTGGCTAGGCTGAGCTGAAGCTACGACTGTTGACACACAGATTCATTGTTGGTTGTGTAATGACAAGTTCAAGAACCCTCAGATAACCGAGTCAGAAATCAAGTTCCTGCATTAATATTATAATTTTTTTAGATGGCTCAAATTCTGCATGCTGACTTAGTGATAAATGTTAAATGACCCTGATTTTTTTTCCACTCCTCTAAAGGAGAAAAAGTTGTAAATTTCTTACTAACTTGCAAGAAATGACTGCATGTGGGCGTCAGTACCACTGATGTATAGCGCAGCTGAAGAGGATGGTGATCAACAGAGGGCTCGACTTGCTGTTTGTCGGCTTTGTGCACTTACTCAGCGTTGGACCGATCTATCAAGAGAGACACACTGAGCCATCCAAGCACTGAGCTGCAGGGGAGGGTCATTTATCGTCCCCGTCCAGGCGCTAACTGCTCTGTCTTTGCCTTAATGATATTTTAAGCCATACCGAAAGGGCTCCCTTCTCAATTTTAGGATTTACCGAACCATTTTAGCCCTCTGGGGTGAGACTAAATGAAGCAGTGCGTAACTGACCGCAGATATGTTTTCGAGTTGAATTTGTTGCAATTTGATGAAAATGTGTGTGTGTCTCTGTGTCCTCCCGCTTGTATCATGCATTTACATATTAATGTGCTAACTGCTACCGAAGGTATAATGGGCTGTCATGGAAAAAAAAAAAGGCCTGCTGTCTCATTGTGTCCTTCCCTTGGTTATTTCTAAATGTCAGTTGTTTAGTCAAGGTAGAAAAGGCCATTGAATGCCCAACGCCTCTGTGGCTAACGTCGCCGGCTAAAGTATCCGTCCGTGAAGAGGATGGCAGAGCGACTGGTAATTTGTGAAAAACAAAGCACTGATCTGCATATGTTTAGATGCAAATGAATTTATTGAAAAGGCAAATTACAGAGTAATGCATTGCAGCTTTCTGGTTGTAATACGTTTATGGTGGAGGTTGCATTTATTTTAAAAGCTTTATGAATGAAGAGTTACATTTCTGTGGTGATTACAGTGTTGGGGGCGTCTCTGATAACTATCTGTCAGCTGAAAGGTGAAGGAGCCAAGAGCTTTCTTTATACATTACCATTCAGAGCTAGTACAAAAGCTGGTTAAAAAAAAAAGGCAATCACATACTGCACTGCTGTTAGTTAATGTGACTGAAATTGCTACAGAACATGATTACACCAACCAGATGTGATTTTTGAAAGCAGAAATTATCGAACTAACAACAGATTAAATTGCTACATCCAGGTTTTACACGTGTTGTGATCCCAACTCTTTAGGGAAAATTTCACTTAGACTTTGAATGATTGGCAAGTGAGAGGTCTGGCATCCTGTGTATCTATATTGAGGTTTCCTCAGCTGAAAACAGACATTTCTAAACATACAACTTGGCAACTTATACATAATAGCTTCACTGCTCCTATTTTCTGAGGCTTGTGTTTGCTGCTCTGCACCTGCAAAGCAGGGATGGAAGCGTGTGCTCTTTTTCTAAAATAGCAACTTTAGAAAGAAGACAGTGCAGGCATTTGTAGTTGCCAGATAACATATTTAATTTGTGCGTTTTGTCATAAATGGATAAGTCTGAGCTAAACTTGCTACCTTCCAGCTTTATTTAATTAAACCAGACTAGAATGATGCCAGCTTGATTAAATTCTATTTCTGATTTGCATCTAGATTTTATGAAGCACCTGAGCCTTACTTCTTCCTTCTGATCCATTGAGGAAGACTGAGCTGTAATTTAATATTGTATAGTAAGCATGCACTTACAGTGGTGCCTGAGAGTTTGTGAGCCCGTTAGAATTTTCAGTGTTTTTGCATAAATATGACCTTAAAGCAGTCCTAAAAGTAGATAAGGAGAAAATGAGACAAAAATGTTATTGGTCATTTACTGAAAAGCGTTATCTAATATTACATCTGTAAGTGGAAGAAGTATGTGAACCTTTGCTTTCTGTTTCTGGTGTGAGAAATAACTGCAAACTGTCCATCAGTCTTGCACATTGGCTTGAAGGAATTTTAGTCCATTCCTCCGTACAGAGCAGCATCAGCTTTGGGATTATCGTGAGTTTCTTCTCGAGAACTGCTCGCTTCAGGTCCTTCCATAACATTACCATTTAATCAAGGTCAGGACTGTATTCTTCTTTAACCATTCTTTGGTCAGGTCATTGTTTGTCTTGCAGTTCAGTTCACAGCCTGAAGCCCTGACATTTTGCTTGTGAGTGACTTTCCTAATTTAGAATTCATTGTTCCGTCAATGATGACAAGCTGTAGTGATCCAGATGTAGCAAAATAGGCCCCAACCATGATACTGCCACCACCATGTTTCACAGAGGGGATGATGTTCTTATGCATGAATGCTTTTATTTCCAAACATAAAGATTCTCACTTAAACCAGAAAGTTCTATTTTGGTCTCATCTGTCCACAAAACATTTTTCCAAAAGCCTTCTGGCTTGTCCATGTGATCGTTACTAAAGTGCAGATGAGCAGCGATGTTCTTTGGGGATGGCAGTTCTCCATTTAACCACACGATTGCTGTTCGGTGTTCTCCTGGTTGACTAATGAAAACAAACATTAACCACTGCGAGAGAGGCCTTTAGCTGCTCAGAAGTTACCCTGGTTTCTCTTTGACCTTGCAGATGATTACATGCTTTGCTTCTGTGGAGGGTTAACGATGGCCTTGAATTTTCTCCATTTGTACACAGTCTGCGGATTGGGGGTTGTAAAGGACCACCATTGTTAAATGACTAGCAGACCTTGTAAATCTAGGTCTCCTTCATGATCTGCTGCCAAGCAAACAAGCTGTAACTGTAGTCACAATTGTAGAGATGATGCTGTTGATGTGATTGTGGTTCAGTTGTTGTCATCATGGCTGTCACATTTTTTAGTCAAATGGTTGTATCACCAACAAGCAGGAGTTGTGCGTTTGCAGTGAGTTGATGTTGTTTCACTTGGAAGCAAAAAAACAAATCTGGTTTTAGTGGGTCAGCTTATTGTTGATTTTGTTCTTGTCATGGGATTGGTTGACAGTAAGAAAAATGTGCAATATTACCAACCTTAGCCTTTTATGCTAGATGGGTATGATAGTGAAGAAATTCAGATGCAGCAAGAGTACAACATGTAAATGAATTGTAGAGACACAGATTAGCCACTACATTAAAACCACTGATGGGCAAAGTAAATGACATTGATCATCCCTTTAAATTGCAATGTTCTGCTTGGAAACCTTCATCCCATTTAGAAATAGTTGAAATATAAAAAGGCTCATAAGCACGCATATGTTAAAGCTTTATTTTAACGCGATTTCTATGTATTCTGGTAAACTGGACTTTGAGCTGTGGTTAAAATTCCCTATTTTGAGCTCGTATTCAGCAACAGAAACTCCAGACTCATGTCTGAGCATCAGCATACCCAGTAATTATGGATGGTATTGACATTTGTCAACATGTGAGACCGTCAGCAAACCTGTGCTGCTCCCTCAGACATCCGTCTGCAGGGAATGAGACTCTGGAGGTTTCTCCTTCTGCTGTGATTGAAATCTCAGAGTCTGAAAATAATCTGTTTCTCTTGAAGACTCCTTAGAGTTTTTTTCTGTTGATGTGTGAGCGCCAGTCAGGTTTAGCTCGTCTTCAGAAAGTTGGGTCTTCATGATCAAATGGAACGCAGTCAATAGTTTGAAGTGGAGATAGCGCGAGTGTATATATCAGGGCACAGAAGTTATCAAGAGAATGTCAGTGCGAGTGTGCTCCTGTGTGCTTGAGTGTCAGTAAATTTGTGACAGGGTGTTGGTGCGTTTTTGATGGAAACAGGGCAGTAGCTGCTTTGACTTTTTTTTCTTCTTCTTCTTCTTCTCTACTTTCTCAACTCCTACCTTCCTGATCCAACTGCGTGACAGGTCCTGTGAGACATCTCTCCTGCTGCAGTGTTCAGACAGAATGAATCACATAAACATCAGATAACCGGAATACTTTCATATAGAGTCCTGCTGCAGTGTATGAGGACCAGCCGGATCTTCTCAACTCACAGAGGAGTGGGCAGATTCATCGAGCCAAGTTGGCAAAAGACATAGGAAACCACACTTAAGTTCTATTAAATGTGCGGTTATATACTCATGCATTTCAACCAGTCATCTGCGTGTTTATCCTGCGTCGTTTCACCTTTCAAACCCCAAGACATTCAAATCAGCCAACCAAAACACTGAGCTATGTCTTTAGCACAAAAAAATCTCGGTTGTATCAAGATGAAACAAAAATCAGTAGAAATTATGCAGATGAACAGTTAGTGTTTGTTGAGAGAGCTGCCAATGAAAATGCATTGATTTAGAGCCAGTGAGCCTCCACTACCAACACCTCCAGCTGGGACGCTATCCAAAAGCTGTGATCTGATAAAAGAGAGAGTTTGTGGTTGTTTTCAGGAACCTGAAAGGTCAGGAGAGAGGTTTGTGTATCGCTTAACAATATTTATTTATTGTTTAGTGTTTATTCAATGTGTGTCTTTACTGTACTGATGAAATCAATGAGGTTACAGTTAAGGTGACAGGCCACCTGGATTGTTGACATTAAAGCATTCTTGTGAAAAAGGTTAGCTATTTATGATAAGATATAGTTAAAATATAAAAATATAAAACAGCCTCACATAAAGGAGTATATCACAGATTTAAAAGTAAACTAAGCAAGCAGAAAAAATCCATCTTTTTTATTATTATTTTTGGTTACTGATAGCCAAAACAAAACACAGTCTGTAACAAACTCATTGTAGGTTTGACATTACATTAAAAAAATGCTTAAAATGTGACCATAATAAAATCAGTAATACCGCAGTACCAGTATACTGCCAGTATTAAGACCAGTTGATGCTTTTCGGTTCCATGACTCGAGGGTACATGTGGCGTTAGTGTTGTCATCCACCCAAGTCTGCAAGGAGCTGTACGCATTGTGCCAGGAAGGCAACTTAGAACAAATGCTTTTTGTAAAGAGACACTGTGCAGTGGATTCTCATCACCCACACACCTTTATTCAGTAAAGGAGTTGCAGCTGAAGTAGTCACTGCTGCTGGACTTGAGAATGCTTTGATTTATGCATGCTTTCCATTGATGGTGCTTAAACACAGTGGTAAGGTCTAAATTGACACAGTGGTGCAGTTCGGTCCGCGACTAGTTGCTGTATCCTGTAAAAAGTCACAGCCTTCCAGAAGCATTTGATATGCAGGGCAATCTGGCAATCTATATAACAGACGGCATATCTATTGTAGTACAACAACTGTGTCCACTTTCAGCTTCCAAAGTCGGTCATGCGCACACCATGAATTGACCTTTCCATATCATAACGTAACTGGTGACCTGGCTAGAGTACCCTGCCTTTTACCTTATGTTCGCTGGAATAGGCTCCATCCCCCTGACAGAATCAAGCGAGTACAACAGAACGGATGGACAGATGGACGAACATCATAATACAGAGTTAATTCTGAGGCACATTGTAAGATTTAAATTGACTTAACTAATGAAAGTAATTGCTAATTTCAACAGAAAGCACTTTATCTGCATTTCTACAATAGAAACCAGAGATTACATTTTGCATATTAGTTGAGTGTCTTGATCAACGATTGATCAATCAAAGACCAAACAACTGCCAAAACTTACGCGCAGAAAAATTCACAAAACAGGGAGGTATCGCTAGACTAGATGATCAATGAAAGGAAAGACCAAAACCCATGACCCCCGCAGTGAGGCCATTAAGTTTTCCACGATGCAGTGAAGGCATTTTTCTGGCAGAGTCTGGGTTTCTTTTGTCCTCGTATAGGGACGATTCACTGCAAATCAACGTATAGCTGTGGTGATGAAACATTTCTATCCTGATCGGAGTCGTCTCTTCCATAATGACAATGTCTGCTTCCATCGGGCTCAAAAAGAAATGGAATTGCTTGATGAAAACGATGTTAATCATATGCTGTGGCCTTCACAATCACCACGTCAAACATAATTGAGCACCTGTGGAAAAGTTTTGTGTTTGACAGCGCTTTCTACCACCTAATCAAAAGACCAAATCAGGGAATATGTTTTGTAAGAATAGTGTTCATCCCTCCAGAGACTGTGAGTATTGATGCCACGGTGCATTGAAGCTGTTCTCCTGGCCCATGGTACTGCCACACTTCATGATTGGCTTTCTTTTATTGTGTCAATCCTCTGCAGTTGTGTTGTTGGCTTTTCCCACGAGCACAATGAGAATGAGCAGCTTTAAGAGAGAAAAAAAAAACAAGAGAAGAAGAGAAATTAAACTAAAGCTAAATGTAGAAAAGCAGAAGTAAATCACCTTTAAACGCTCAGCAGCTTGTCTACTTTAAAACCACAGTGTCATTTGTCAGCTCTGCATTTACAACAACAACAGAATGACTTATTTCGGTGTGAAAACTAACTTGTCAATTTGCCAATTTTGTATAATGGCTCTCACAACTTTTCACATGCGATGGAAGCAACACAACAAATGCAAAAAGACGCATTTCAGCTCTGATGTCTGTGGTTCCACTTTTAATGAAACTGCTGCATCTTATAGTGTTGTCAGAAGTCGATTATCAACCTCCAGCTCCAGACAAGTTTCTGCAGGTTTATTCTAATTGGAAACTGAAATCAATCAAATGTAATTATGGCCTTGAAATTAAGGGGAAAAAATTGAAATACAACAGTAAGCGGCATCGAAATGAGGCCTTTGTAGTGAATTATTAAAAGATGCTAACCCCTGATAAAGTTCCCCAGTAAGTTTTTAATTACCTCATGTTCCGACTTTTCTTACACGACGTTGTTTGCACACTTTTTTTTTCTCCCCTCTGGGAAGGACTGGTATAAGGGATACGCGGTTGGAAAATAATCAGAAATAGACATTTTTGTCGTGCCAAGCAGCATGAAGAAACATGCCGGCATAGTAGCCCGCACGTTTCGAATTTAAGCGATCAAAACTAGCTTTGATCTGGCAGTCACAGTTAAAGACAGCAGAGGAGAGAGGCGGGGGAAGACAGAGAGGGGTGACTTTCAGCAATCAGTGGAGCCAGACTGTGTTTAAACAGTGAGTCCAGACCTGCTGATGAGATCGTATCATGGGTCGTCACCGAAGGCCAGCGCGGGTTAATAACGTCCTCCGACATGGTGCGTGAACTGTTCCGTGATGTGACAAACGCACACTTTCAGCTGAACACACACTTGGTCAGACATGCCCAGGCACATATTAGCACACAGTAGAAGGTGGCAATTTGCACATAAATAGGAAACATTGTGAACATGTTGCTCTCAGTAACAGTTCTGCACGAACGCTCGAAAAATAATGCAGAAAGTTATTGTTGAAACATAAAGTGATGAAAACTTTTGACGATAGTGTTGTGTGGTATTTCACTCCGTATAAGAATGTTTCAAGTTTATCATGATATCATTAATGCTTAATCTGTTTTCCAAAGCATATTGTACGATTCTGATTGATTGAACTATGAGATAAATTTACCTGCATTTTAAGGATGGTCTCTTCCACTGTAGTAATGGTCTGCTTGCAGGGTTATCCACAAGACATGCATGGACTCTGCGCATTCACATGGATGAAGTGATGTATACACACCTACAGTAGCCATTTGTGCCTGGTGGTCAGGCTGCAGTCAGTGTTTTCAGCCTAACAATGAAACAACATCTCCAAATGTCATGCATCACCTCACTCATTAGTTTTTCCTGAGCAAACTTCCTCCTCCCTTTTTTTTTTTTTCTTTTTCTCTGGCCTGCATCCTTCTCATATGCCTCATTGCCGCTGGCGTAAGTAATAACCCAAACGTGAGCACAACAAAAGCAAGATTGAATTAAATCCACGGAACAGAGGATAAATGTTTCCATAGCAGTATTTTTGTTTGTTTCTAGGTTTATACCTCACATTAATTAAAAAATAAATAAATAAAAATGTTTATACAGTTCCTGTAAAAATATTCACCTCCTGTGGACAGTTCAGATTTTATTGATGCTTCATAAAGCGGAATCAACAGGAATAAACATTGATTTGTGCATAAAGCACATCCAATGCAAATGTAGTCATTTAAAATATAACTTTCTTGACAAAGTTAACACCCTAAAGCACAAGCAGAAGTGCAACAAGGAAGCTTGTTATTACAAATGGCAGTAGATGAAAACTGTGATGATACTGGAAGGCTGCAGTTGCTTCAAAATAACACATGAAATAGACATAATTTATTAACATATTTTCCTAAGGCCTTTTACAGCATGTGGCATACTGTAAATGTTCCCACATCAATGTGCCATTGTCTTTTGCAATGGTTTAAGGCAACAATTAGAGAGGTCACCTCAACTTAATATTTATACATGTAAATGTGCATTAATTCTCACATTTTATTGAATGTTTTTTGTGAATTGTGTTCAAATTTTCTGTATATTTGAAGAGAAGTCTGGCTGTTGTATGAATATAACATCAAGCCTTCCAAAGGAGGTGAATTACAAAGAGTTCCACAGTGTAAACAAAATCTCCGAGGTCAAAGTCAGAAGCCAAACTGACCCCTTCGCTGGCATGCAGTGTCTATGTCTCAAGACACACACTCCAGCAGACACTGAATGAGACTGGTCTCGCCAACCAAAGACAGGCAGACTGCTCACCTGGACAAAGAAAAAAGCTTTGGGCCATCAATTCAATTCAGCTGGATGAGAGGGAAAAAAATATGTTTGCACGCAGGGATGCAGGCTTAGTTTGGCGAAGAAAGAAAATGCATTCAACCCCAAGAATACCATCTCCACGGGCAAGTATGGCGGTGTGTACAAATGCTTTGGGGAGGTTTTTTTCAGTCAGTGGGTCAGGCAAGCTTGTCGAAATAAACACCATCATGAGGAAAGAGGATTACATTCAAATTCTGGAGTAAAACATCTGGCAGTCTGCAGGGAAAACTTGGCCCTTAGAGCACTTGTATTCTCGCAACTCCAAAATGAATTAGAGATGCCGTCTGTTAAAGTTGAAGTAATTTGTTGTGGACTCGAGGCAGAACTTGGACGAGAATGTTATTACACTGTTCCCTTGTAAGAATTGCAATTGATGGAAAGCCGGGAGCCAGGGGCTTGGAGTGAGCTGGCAACCAGATCCGGTGAGTGGCGCGGTGGCTTCGGGCGAGGGATTGGAGGTGTGCGGCGTGTCGGCTTGGCCTGCTGCTGGGTGACGGCCGAGCTCAACAATTGATGCAGGTGGAGGCAGAGCTTTGAGCAGAGTAAGCGTGCTGGGAACACAGAATGACTGGAATCAGGCAAAAACACGAGGAGCAACAGGTAGCCGAACTAAATTGGCCATAACATTAGCGCCGCATGAAAGACTGAACAATGTGATGGCAGGTAGGGTGCAGGACCAGATAAGTATTGCAGGTGTTGCGCGATGGTTCCTTGAGGAGCAGGTGTGAAGGTGGATTCGCAGGCGGGAAGTAATTAGGCGACACCCTCTAGAGACACATAGTTAAATTATCCATGCCTATGCTACGTTTTTCTAAATTTACAATGAGTTTTTATGTGACTCATAGGTTTCCTCTTGCTTTAAATGACATAAACAAGTGGCAAAAGACGATATAAAATTGATCTTAATGACCAATTTGAGCTATTTCTGTGGTGTTTTTTCTTTTTCACTTTTACCACAAACCCAAAACCTTTATTTGACACCAAAGATATCAAACAGTTCTTATAATTGCAAATCTCCACTGGACTTTAGTTCCAGATCTTTGATTTTAAAAGGCTTCCCTGCCAACACATCCATTCCGGTCTTCTGGTCTTCCAGTCTTCCGTTCTCTCCCAGATCTGGGCTCTGTCTGGGTCACTCCAACATGTTTATGTTGTATCTGCAAACCAAGTCTTGACCTCCACATTTTAGAGTATTGTCTTGTTGGAAGATCGAATGATCCCTAAGTTTTTCACGTTGCGGTTTTCTGGCACATCAACTGAAAAACTGCCCCAAAACATTACATTCCCACCATCATGAGATGTTGGCACCAGAACTGGTCCGATATTATGATGGTTGTTGCTTAGATTCTTCTTGGCCACTCTTGGCATCCTACCATGACCTTTGAGATTTGTTTTACAGTGTGCCGCTCCTTGTACTTCCTGTTTTTGCTTTGCACTGTGGCCACTGGCACATGAAAACACCTATGTGACCTATATTTTCTTTCATCATGTTGTGAGGTAGAAATGGCCAGCATCTATTGAAATGATACAGCAGCTGCATTCTTTTGAAAAAACTACAATTCCATTCAAAAAGCACCACCTTTTTTACGGCGTTTTCTGCCTATTATTCAAATGCAAATTCACTATAAATCCAAATTTGGCATGGGTATGAATAATATAGTTGCTCAACTGTACCCTCACACAAAAGAAACAAAAGAAAGGGGTGAGCCGACGACTTAACGGAGCAGCACCACCAGACAACTACAGTTTCTCTCACTTTGAATTTCATCACTTTAGCATATTTTGACTGGGGGGCGAATGAAAATGCTGAACGGGGAGAACGACACATAATGTTAATTGGTGTCTGCTGAAGTTAGAATGTGGGAGTCCACCCTGCGCACCCTGAGGCACACCGAAGCTCTCCGTGGAGCCTCGTGTACCTGCTTTTAAACCCACGGTGGCACAACCTCTACAAGATGGAGTAAGGAAGAAGAAATTGAGGTGGTGAAGAGATGCAGGGGAGGAAAAATGGATATGAATGTTTTTGTAGCCCTCACTTTTAGGCATTACTCATCTAATGGTCCTCTAATGAATATGTGGGCTCTGTTTTCATCAAAGCGGCCATTTTTTTTTCTTCTCCAAACCACTCAATTAGGCCCACATCTGTCAGTGATTCATTGTTCGCCGAGGTATGTAGTTGTGGGTCACAGATAGATGGTAACATTAAATCTGATGTGATTTTTTATTTCTAATGGATTCTTTGTTCAACAAATGTTGCTGTAAATGATCATCATTTCTTCTACAAGGGAATCAGACAAACCGTCTTGTACGGCAAAAAAACGTAAAGTTATTTCACAAAAAGCAAGTGAATTAGAGTGCTTCTTAATAGTATTCTCACTGGCATGTCAACAACTTGTCTCCACCAGTTAGGCTTCTTTCAGAAGGAAGCTGTCCTTAATTAGTTCCTTCCGTTTTCAGAGTTATCACCTGCTCAGACACTGGCCGTGCTCATAAACACTGATGATTTACACTGCGCTAAGTTTGTTCACTAACCTTGTTTCCCTTGGCAACAACCCGTCTCGGTCACAGAAGTCAGGTCAAGTCACGTCACCAGTATTTACGCAGCACATTTCAAACGACAGATGTCGAGCCAAAGTGCTTTCTAGTGGAGAAATAAGATTAATGTGACAAATGTACCGAACAAGTTTTAAATAATAAGGTTAAGACCCTACAATATTATTTAGCATCGTTCAATCTTTCATTGGTCAGATAATTTCCGAGCTTGTGCAAATCTCACTGTCTGGGTTGTATATAGACAAACCCGACAGCTGATTAATGTGTCGTGCGTTACTGGTGTGGCAGAATGGAACCGAGCATATTTGAAGTGACAGTGAAAGCAGAGATGTTTGGGTGAACCGCGGTCAGCTGTTCCCCTTCTGACGGATGAAGCTC
>NW_007578445.1:194605-251994 GCF_000690725.1 Stegastes partitus
TAATGATTTCTTGCACTCAAGTCATAAAAAAGAAACATATGATTGCGTAAAAGAGGAATTTAGGTGAGCGAACACAGCAGACCTAACAAGCTGGTAGGATAAGCGTGGGGAGGCGGCTCACCATCTCAGAAAGCCATTGAGACACGAGGATTTACTGGAGATTTACAGGAGATTTACTAAAGTTCAAGATATTTCATGGAGCAGAGGCAAACGACTGCGTTGCTGGAGCAGCAAATATCAGGACGAAACAAAAACAACGTGTGGCATCTGTCAAAAAAACGATATATTATGCTGAACGATGAAGGTGTTTCAGATGATAACATTGTTTAGAATACCAAATGATGATTATATTTTCAGTGTACAGCCATTTTATGCTAGATTTAATTGCCAATTTTTTGGGGGTAGAAATACCCAAACAATAAGATCCTTGTACATACAGAGTTGCTAGTGAGATGTCACCACTTTAGTAAATGCTATGTTTACCTCCACACACTTGACTCTAGAATTTTAAAACCACTTTTGTTAAGCTGATATCAGTTCACAGTGCTTTGATATGTAACTGCGTATCAAAGCTGTTTCGTGACCCTCCACTGTACATTTCTGTTCCTTTTAGAGTCGACATAATGTGAAGGTGAACTGCATTATCCTGATAAAACTTTTGACATTCACGATGCTGTTTGACGTTTCGAAACAGCGTGATAAGGCCATGCGTGAACTAGCCTGGCAAATACATTATTTCTTTAAGGTTTTGTAGTAGATGGATGACATATCTTCCGTAGACACCAACATGAACCTGCCTTATATCATTTTCACCTCTCATTGGACTCATCAACAAACTGGGAAAGCGCTTTCACCGTTTGTCCAAAATGTGACGCTTTGCCGTAGATGATGCACTAACATGCTCCATAAAAAATGACAATACAGTGACACAATTTTGTAATTTTCCCTGATTAAAATGTAGAAATTCAGCTTGAATTCAAGCAGTTCAGCTATAATATTGGATTAGCCTTTGTGCTAGAAATCTGGAGCGCATGGGCATCACTAAATGCTGAGCTTTCTACCTTGTTGAGACATTCGGTCAGACCTTTACTGCAGCCACCTCCAGTTTTTGCTTGTGTCTGTGTTCAATCTTTTCTTTCGTAAGGAAAAAGCAACTCGATCAGGTGGAGGTCAAGTGACTGGTTCGGCCATTTAAAAAAATTTTTTTTTTTTGCCTGAAGTTCTTGGGTTGTGTTCGCAATATGCTTTGGTTCATTATCCATCTGGACTGTGAAGTACCATCCTTTTAGTTTTGCAGAATTTGGCTGAATATGAGCAGAAAGTAAAGCTTTTTACATGTCACGGTTCATCAGCAGTGGTCCATGCCCATGTCATAGCACTGCCTCCACCGTGTTTGACAGATGATCTGCTTTGGATATTAAGCTTCCCCTTTTGTCCTCCAAAAAGGTTTTATCTGTCCAAAAAATCTTGCTGCACAGCTAGGAAGGGATTTTAAAAAATGTTTCCTAGCAAAGCCTAATCTCCCCTTTTCTGTTCTCGAGTGTTACCACTTGTTTGCTGCTTGAAGTCAACCGTCCGTATTTACATTCATGAAGGCATCTCTTGACTGCACATCTTCTTCACAAAGGAAAGATCCCTACCTTCATCCAGTTCATTTGCCACAGTTTATTTGATTTAACGGAATTTCTGCGATCTCTGTGATAGATCTGTTCTCTTGTTTTATCATAACAACAGCCGCCTTGACTCATGTCAACACCTCTTTGGAGTGCATAAAGAGAGTCCCCATGAACAGCCATGCAAATGTACCATTTGGAGTCAGCTTTAGACCTTTTATCTCCTTCATTTGTCATGAAATTATTTCTCCAATTTTTCCATTTGTGAAAATGGAGGGACTCTGTAAAACGGACTGTAATTCCTAAATGGTCAATGCAATGTAATTGTAATAAACCCCTTTAGTTAAAGCTGAAAGTCCTCACTAAAATCACTTCTTGATTGCTTATTTTCTAATCCATTGTGGTGGTGGTGGTGTACAAAGTGGAAATTACAGAAACTATGCCATTGTCCAGACACTCATAAGCCTGACTGTTTAGTAAGGCTCATTAGTGGTGATCCTGGTATATTACCTGATCTGCCTTTAAAAGCATTCCTTTGTCAAAATCTACTTATAAGGTGGCACTGATGCTGTATTCAAAACGCGCAGGCTTCTTCAATAATCTGTTTTTATGTGAACACAGAGTGTACAGAGAAGATAAAAAAGAGGTGTCATTGGGAAAGCGTGTCTGCTTGGGCTGAATTGTTAAATAAATGCTTTCCTAACTTGCATCTCAAAGCAACAACTGAGCTTCCAAGCTGTCTGACTGTGCAAAATGAGTAGCAGCGTGTGAATAACGGTGTGTTTTTGTGTTTTCTTTGTTGACCGTTTAAAGTAATGACGGCCTTCACAGAGTGTTTTGTATGATTATCTGCTGTGATACTGATGGATTTCTGTTCATACCTCCTTTAAGTCAACAGACACGGTTGTTAAGTGATGATCTGTGGGATACAGCTGACTGAACTCTAAGCCACAGGGTATGCAATACGTTTGTACCATGCGGTTTTTGTTTTTTTCTTTAAGTGGCACGTTTTTGCAAAACTAAAACGCAAATTCTCTGGAAAGATGCTTTAATCCATCAGCCGCACTTTGAAGGGACAGGTGTCACCATCCTGAATTCACCTGAAAATGGAGTAGCTGTGTGAATTTTTCAAAATTTCACAGCAGTCATTGTCAGTCTGCTGTGTGTAACACTGATTTTAACCAGCCTCCGTGTCTTTCTCTGCCTTCATTAGGGCGTAGGAGCCGACCCCCACACTGCCTTGGCTCTGCCCCCCGACTCCAAACTGGCCAAAGAAAAAATGGAGGAGCCGGCGTTGCAGCAGATGGACTCAGACGAGATGACCATCAGGATAGGTAGAGCTGGACCTCTCTCAGGCAAGCCTCCCTTCATATACCCACATCAGCTGTTTTGCGCTGGATTTCAGAAAAATAAAGAATCATCACAGAACCATACAAGCATTTGCAGCTGCAGCAAGTGTAGTCCTACTTATTTTCATCGTATGCTGCTGTTCTAGAAAATTTCAGCCATAAGAAAGTGAAATCAATGATTCTGCACTGATATTGGATAAAAACGCACAAAGGAGGACTGCATTTGCTGGCACCTGGAGCTTCTCTGATGGCTACTGCTTTTCTCTTTCCTGATTTTTATCTGCTTCACTTCTACCTTATCTGTCCTGTACGCTTATATAGGATGCTCTCCTAACTTTGAATGGTGTTTTAATCTGGATAGCTCTTGGGAAATTACCCAGAGTTTGGAACTCTTACCTCTCTCCAAGCAATCTCTAACAGTATCCACAATAAGCCGTGAACATAATTGGCTGCTAACCTACACATAATCTACACATTAACATTGTCACACTTGTCTTTTTGACATGAAGTACTTTTTCTAGTCCGCAAGACACGAAATGAGTCTAATTTCGAGACAATAAACACATCTCCCCCCAAAAAATCAAAGAACGATTATACCATAATTCACCATTACACACAAACTGCATAAACATCTACATAAGTAGAGCAAGTTGGAAAATTATAGAACAGATCTAATCAGATAAAGTGGGGAAACAAGCCTTATGAACCAGCAGTGGAAAGGAAATTAGTCGTATGTGTGTTGGGAACAATGTTTTTGTCGGATTTGGTTTTAAGCTGACAATCTACTGACTGTCTATTTGTGTTCACTTGAAGTCTAAGCCCAGCAAGAGCGAGTGGAGGAAATAGAAATAAAATGGTAGTGACTGACAGCTGCACATTACAGACCTTATGTGTTTTTTTTATTTTTTTTCTGGAGCCACAAAGAGTTCATGAAGAGATATCTGATAATAAACGTTATTTGTTGAGACTGTCACGCTTAAATAGTGGCGACCAAGTAGAAAGAAGAAAACAAGGCGTCTTCTATCATAATTGTACCCAAAGGAGTTGCTGCTGTGTTTCACTGGCTTTTAATGAGGAAACTCAAAGGTGCGTAGAGGAGGGCACCGGCTCAGAACACCTTCTCTCATTTATTAGAGATCATTGCCTGCACTGTTTAGTTCATAAAATAACCCCAAAAAGTGTTAAAAGTGTAATTAAATACTGTTTTTTTTTTTTAGCCCACAATCCAACCGCCACTATTTTTCACTTTGAAGCACACCGAGACCACCTGATAAAGGAGGGTCTCTGTTTCAGTAGCTTTGGCAGATTTTTGACAGACAGTTTTCTCACTACCTAAAATAAAACAAATGAATTGGACAAACACTACAAAGTGTGACGAAACTGGACCGAACTGCCTAAGTGTGACAGTATCGTCAAACAGCTGTGAGAATTTTTTTTAAAAATGTCTACCTTCTGCACAGTTTGCCTGACAGAGCCTGGTTTTATATGCTCCAGATTAAACAATCAGATTATTTAATAGTCTAAACAGAGGTTTTAATTCAAATAATCCAACACTTATCAGCTAACAATAAGACAGTGATATATGAAGAGGTAGTTGGACAACACGAGAGGGGGAACAGTTCTGACTTAGCACAGGTATCGGCGAGCAAGAGACTTACTTCTTGTACATCACTCTCCTACCAGGGCGCTGACTAGATGTCATATCATGCTTTCCACGTCCATTTGTACTCGAGGTTACGTGTTACATCCACCCAAGTCTACAAAAGGTCTTTGTAAGAGATAAGATCAACTCTATTCATCCCAGAGGAAAGTGTTTTGCCAGAATATGATACAATAAAGGTTAGTGGTATATACACAATTATACAGAGGTTAGTAGTAAAATAGAAATCAAAAGGAATACAAAGTACAAAAAGCAAAGTGTCTAGAAGTGTTTGTGTGAAGTGTCTTAAGTGTGTAAAGTGTCTAGGTGGATGCCAAGAAATAGTGTCTAGAAAAACTAAACAAATAAATAAATAAAATAAAATAACACAAGTACAAAAAAAAGTACAGATTATCAGAAAGCAAACTGAAAGTAAACAGATGTATTGCACTAGAATATTGCACTTGAACAATGATAGTAAAGAAAAGCACAGATGATATTGCACATGGAAATGAGTCCGTTGATTATGTATCCCTCCCGCAGAAGAGGGAGGAACTGTACAGTCTGATTGCCTCAGGTAGGAAGGACCTCCTGTGGCCTTCTGTGGTGCACCTCGGTGGTCTCAGTCTACAACGGAAGATGCTCTGATAGGACGATGTGTGGACCTCTTTTTGGTTTTTCAGCTAGCAGCCCAAAACTGGCTGCGTTTGCACTGCAGGTATCCCGTTCCAAATGTGCCGGGATAACAGCTGGTGCCTAAAACAAATGCTGGTTTAAAGGAGAGTATGCAAAGAGGTTCTCCGTCAGCTACACTTTCATAATTCATCATTAGAAAAGTTGTAGTTGAAGTAGCCGCTGCTGGATTTAGGAAGGTGCTTTGATTTGTGAATCCACTGACGGAGTTCAAACATGACAGGAAGTTCTAAATTCTCCAGAAATCCTGTGTTCAACGGCACTTGCACGGTGCTACAGTCCAATCTTTCACTGCAAATCTTGTAAAAAGTAAAAGGTCACCTCCTTTCAGAAACATAGTTTTGCTTGGTTCGATATGAGGGGAACTGTGTAGCACAGTAACACATACTGTACCTCTTGGAGTGTGGAATGAACCATGAGTGCGTCTGCTTTACGCTTTCGAAGACTGCATTGATCACACGGAAATCATGAAGTGGCTTTTAGGACTGCCTTCTCCTTCTGGCAACACTTCTCCTTTTAATTACTAGTCACTAGTAAGTGTTTTTTACACTTTCTCAATAATGGTACAGTATAAAAGGAAATTATTCCTCTGGGATGTTCTCAAGATAGCACAAACTTAACACCTCATCTGACTGGCAAAAACAGTCTCTGTCAATTAGCACCTCCCCTGGAGTATCCTATCAGCGCCTAATTAACCATGAAAAAAAAAAAAGCACCAATAGGCATTGATTTTTTTTAAAGACATCAGCAAATACAAGTGTTTTTTACCTTCAAGGCTTTTTTTTTGTTGTTGTAGTTTTATGGAGTTATTTATTCATTTTTGGAAGTGGAAAAATTGGGAAAGTAGTAACCTGAGTGTGTGTTTTTTTTTAACTATTGTTAGGTGGCACATCTTTTTCGCAGCACAGCAGCTATTTTGACTTGTCAAAGCAGAAGAAGAAGCATAGGCAGAACTAATAACATTAGTTCCAGTCATGTGTCAAGGAAGCCACTTCATCGACGTGCCTTTTGCAGCCTCTGAAACTTCCATCTAAACGGATTGCAGCTAATTACTATAATTGGTATTAGCTAATTAGAAGCTACGTTTATTTTTGTTGAGTTAATTCATGCAGACAAAGACCCTATTATGGTAACGTAAGGACTGCTGATTAATCGAAAAGCGCTGGAGGATTGGGTTACTTTTTGATTCTTTTGTGACTGTATGTGCATGTCTTAGTCATTTTATCCGACTCACCTCTTGTTTGCATTCCGTTACTGTCATAGTGACCTCACTTGATGATGATTATGGCATTTTTCCATACATTCAAATGGCTTCCATTGATGTAAGGACTTGTCGGGTACATTGTTCGATCTGAAGTGAAAAGTCTTGAATAGCTTTGATGTTCTTTTCAGGGACCTCTCACAGTTGGCAGCCAGAGGTGCTCAACTGGAGAACAAGTCAAAGAAAGAAAGAAAAAAAAAAAAAACACTTGAAAACTTGAAGAACCAGAAGACTGCACTCAGACAGAAAACAGACAAGAAAGAAAAGGCCTATTTATGAGCAGACGGCAGCATTGTTCTGATAAGCTGCAACTCAAGTAATATCCCTGCACTCTTGAAAAATCATTTATTGTTCGACAGCGCTATCATTTCATTGTTGTCAAACACAGAAATGAATTGCAGCTTTAGTCATTGTGCACAGTGATGGTACATTTCCTGGAGCGCTGAAGTCCATAGGTTTACTGACTGTGTGTTGCAGGCGAGCTTTTACGAATTGCGAATCAGTTACACATTTATTGCGTCCCTGTGGTTACCCTGAGGCCATCTGAAGTCAGTCAGCCAACACAGTAAACAGAAAGGAGCATATATATAAGATCAGGTTGATTCCCATTTGGAGATCACATTGCAGTATAAGTCACTGCATATTTGAACGTGCTATTCAGAATGCAGCATATCCAGTCTGCTGTATGTAGGGAATTCTGAAAATAGAGAGCAGTATTTCCTCATGCCTGAGTCAGTTTATAATGCAAATTTATACATCAAAAACAGTAAATCATTTATCTTAGAAACACTGAATTGTCATACTGCTGTCCAATGCAGAGCTCTCCGGTGACTGCAGCAGAACAGCTGGGGGTTAACTGACTGTCGTTAGTCCTAATTATGTGTAAGAGAAATTGGGACATCAGGGTGTTATTTCATCATACCATATTCCTGTTTAGCTGCATGGCTTACATACTTGGACGGGAGGTTCTGTGCACATCCATCAGAAACAACATTAAAGCCTCCTGGCCCATATTGTGTAGGTCCCTCTCATGCTGTCAAAACAGCTGTGTCCCATTTCATTCTTTACCATCAGGACATAAACACAGAATTTTGGGTTGTCTTGTTGTGCCTGGCCCAGTGCGCCACTGGCTACGGATCCATTGGGTCTTGTGGGTTGCGGGTTCGGGCCTCTATGGAACCAGCCATGTTTCCCAAATTTTATGTTCCTAAACAACAAAACTGCAATTTCAATTGCGTTTTGGGGTAAACAAAAAAGTGCTTGATTACATTCGTTCATAACATGTCACCAATACCAGCCAGCCAATTATTAAATGGGGTGGGACTTTTAAATATGTTGTGAAAGGGTGGTATGTGATCCCATACTGTGTTATTTCTCTTACTCTAGCCAAGTAATTCTGTTGCCTAAACCTAAACTTCTAATAAGTAGTTATCGTTCTAAAAGGGTCAACCTAAAATTAATATTTTTCGAAGACTTTATTTTTATTTATTTAACTTTTATTTAACTAGGTCGATCCCGTTGAGATACAATGACCTCTCTTTTTCAAGGGAAGCCTGGCCAAGACAAGCCTGGCTGAGAAACATGTAAAAACAAACAACACGTAGCAACATAAGTAAAATACATGCCAGATATAAGCAACAAGACTTGCTAAACAGCGAATGAAACTGCAAGTAAACAACAAGTAAAAATCTGCTGCAATGTATCGCTGCTACCATGTTACATGGACTTGAAGTATTGCCAACTTTGTCAGACTCTCACATTTTGGGAAGAAACTATGTTTTTTTTGTTTGTTTGTTTTTTAAACATAACTAATAATGCAGTTTAGTTGCACAGAACCGCAATTTTCGTAGACGGTGTTGCGGGACTGGGCTTGTTCTTGTGTGCCCTTCAGATGCTCAATCGGTTTGGGATCTGGAGAGTTTGGCGGATTGGCCAGTGCCTTGGTCTCTCTGTTGTGTACCTCAAAGTGTTTCTAAGCTAATTTCTTGCAGCCAGGACCAGCTTCACACTGTTGGAAAATACTTTAAAGTGAATGAGCTGTTCGAAAGTGTTTTTTTTTTTAAGAAACATTGCTCGTGAAAATCCAAGGCCAACAATAGTGCAACAGTTAGACTCTGGACCTGCAAGTGTGACTTCCATGACTTCAGCTTCCCAATGCAACCAATCAACGCAGTCAGTAACTTCACCTTTTGCTTTGGGACCAGTTACTATCCAGGACGAGCCCGCATTATGGTACATACCAACTCTACTGGGGAAGTAGCATAAAACCTAATTGAAGTCTTTTTATTGTTTACTAATATAACAAAACAAAAACTAAGAACAGGGCTTGTGGCTTTCTTCAATCAAAGTACAGAATGACAAGAAAATTGATATTAGCATGACAAGGTAATCTCAGAAATCTACAAAAATAAAGCAACAAATTAAGCTATGCTACCTTTCACAGTTGAAAAACAATGACAGCAACTGTAACTGCCGAAAGACAATGCAGTATTAAAAGCTGCTGGACATGGAAGTAACACAGAGTTAGGTTACTATTGTAGGTATTAAACTGGTCAGGCAAGCATACTAATGTTTTTAGCTTGTTTTGAAGCAGAGAGGTAAAATGCTTTATCCACTCCTTACACTTTTGCTTTAATATTTTTGGTTTTGTAAAGGAAAAAGGAAACCTCTGTCCAGATTTTGTGTATATGGAGTATCTATTTTACTGCAATGCCATGCACATAATATGTGGAGAAATCCAAAGTCTGACAGGTCTGCCAGACGTTACTGGGCGATCCGTGTTTCAGGGAGGGGGTTGACCGAATTGTAAGCTGCATCTCACTGAGAGTTGCTCGCTTGACAACGAATCCGACATCAAATCCACTGGCATTTTATGCTTGTGCAGTAAATACCGATTCATGCTAAAAGGATCAAAACCGTAAATGTAGTTCAGTCTCAGTTCATCAGCATCAACGTCAGAGTTCCTGTCTCCCTGCTTAGTGCGACAATGGCCACGGAGGAGATGCTGATTATAGCCCGAGGGCTCCTGCTGTTGTGATAGGTTCGAACCTGAAGGCTGAAATCTCACCGCCTCTACCCCATTGGAAAAGAGGAAGAAATGTGAGGAGATAAATTATATCATGCTGAGCTCCACTTACAGCTGAGTACTGTTGGAGTTCTGATTACATTGGACTCACATGTTCAAGGCCTGTGTCTGGGATGTGGAGTGTTCTGATTGTGTCTTTGGCATTAGCCTTAATCTGTGGTCGCACTCAAACGTGGCGAGACAAAAGGGAGTGGAGGATGAGATGTCTGTCGGCGTCAGCACACAATTCTGCGACAAGTAGGTTATGTCTGCTGGTTCTGTCCTCCATTGTGTAGATGATGTGCATCAGGTCTGTCTCGGTTGATTCAGTGAGGCTTTCACACACATATTTTATTTGAAGTCTTTTCAGTTGTGTACAAAAGCTCATGTTGACAATCATTAGTAGCATTATTAACCATCCCAGTTATATTACATACTTGCATGAACTCACACACACATCATCTTCTTCCAGCATCCTTCAATTTTCTTAATTATTTTCTGTATTATTCTTCATTTAAATTATTCAAGATAACCGGTGGCTGGTCTCTCTTTTCTATCTGAAAATGCTTGATTAATTTCACAGCTCTTTCCTCTTGTTATCAGCTTCACCTTCTCAGAAATCTGGTGTTTTTCCAAGTGCCCTCTCGGTTTCAAAGACCTTTCTGTGCAGCAGCGGCAGCAGCAATCGCTGTCTTTTTTAGCCATCACGGAAGATAAACAGACCAAAAGCCTCATGTGTTCCTTTTAGATGTGTGGTATATGAATGTGGATGGTATGCATTGCCATTTTTTTACTTTATTCTAATCTCCTAAGCAGGATGACAGCTGCTTAGAACCATAATTAAATTGCTTTTTCACTCTTAAGACAGACATCTGTTTAAAAGCTTGAATGGATTTTCTATTCCTAGGAAGGAGCTCTACTGCCAGACTCATGCTACAGGAGTTTTGGGACTTATTTTATCCCATTTTTTTAACCCTCCAAAGAATCAGAGGAGATATCTGGTTTTGGGTCCTGATTATTTGATGATAGGAGGGGTTTTGTAGATCTAGTCTGACACCTCCTGAACTGCTCAGAGACTCAACAAGGCCATCTAGAATAATACCCAAAATGTTTTCAAGTTCAAATCTGGATGATTAATAATATGGTCGCTCTTCATGAAGAACTGACAACCCACGTCGACTGCATCTTCCCAACCATTTTCTCATCATCTACATCTTGCCTTTTAGCCTTCTGCTTATATTTTCACTCGCTTCAAAGTACTGTTAGCTTTACTCTAAGTTGCTGCACCACAGCACAGTCTTCATTTTGTTTCCATCTTCTTCCCCATGCGATCCTGTGAGGTGGTGCTGCTTCGTCAGGAACAATAATCTTGATAATATTCTGTAGTGTGTGATGCACCATTATTTCCAATTCTTTTAGAGTGTGCTTGTCTGAGATAAGAGAGAACAGTATCTGTGAAGTTCTTCCATATGTGCGTCATGCAACCTGATTTTAAAATCTGCGAGGATGATAAAAACTCCTCTACTATGAGCCCAGCATAAGAGGCCCCCCACAGCACTGTAAAGGAAACACAAAGACTAGATATCATTTGAACTGAAATGAAAATAGAGACAATATGCCTATAGATTATGTGTCATAATGATTAAATTTAAGAGCTTATTCTTCCAAAATGGATCACATTTATGTCTCCAGGCTTATAGTTAATTAAAGATGTTTATCCCCTATTTATAGGTTAAGATGTTGAATTGTTAACTCCTGTATAACACAGGTGATACAATTTGAGTTGCCTCTACAGGCGCATTGACATTTCCCACCAATAAGCATGCAGGTCCGTGAACACCACAAGACTAAAAACAATAGAAAAAATACAACATTTCTACCCAACAGTTTGTAAAAATAATCATTTCTTCCATACAGAGTGAGACAGACTTTAAATCATTTACTTGGTTAAGACTGTTAGACGATTTTGTAGCCTACACAGGGAGTTGAAAAGGGACAAACAAAGCTAAGAACCAAAAGCAAAACAGAGGAAACAGACAAGTTAAGCAGGGCTAGAATGTTTAGCACACATTTAGTGAACGTTTGCAGTGGTGTGATGATGATAACCATTCAGATTTTGGCTCCTAACATATATGATATTATCAGGGTGGCATCAATGAATCTTCAACAGTTCAGGAGGTTTAAAACTAGACCTGTAAGTCCCTCACATTACCAAACAATCCAGGCCAAACATCAGTCCAGACTAGATCCCAGACAAAGATTTCTCCGTCAATTATCCGGAGAGGTGAAACGGGAGAAAATCCGCCTGGCACACCTGTATTATGAGACTGAATCAAACAAGGGTTTTCTTACAAGGTTGCAAAAACAGGAAGGCAGACAAAACAGGGAGCCAGACAGCAACAGAGCCTCGGGTTTCTGGCAGAATACAAACAAGCTAGAGAATGCTGGAATGCTACATTGGGATGCCCAAAGACAAGCTGGCGAAAGATAAACGGCGAAGCAGTGGTAAGTGTTGAGAGGACTAATTAGGGAAATGGATGCAGATGTGCAGGGAGGCAGGGAAGATCAAGTGATTAACTGGCAGGGCAGGTGGGAGTGGCCGGGTCTGAAATGACAGCACGGTTAGTGAATGGAAAAACCCAGCAGAGCATGATGAACATCAAGAATGGCAAACCATGACACATTTCGTCCTTCTCATTTTTATCCTCTATCGTAAAGCACTGTGGGGTCGAGAAACAGAATTGCTGATTATCATTCAGGTTGTTCGGAATGATGATTGAAATATCATTGGTCATAATGTTCGACAGGTGCGTGTGAAAAAATTAATGACGCGAGCGCTATAAATAGCCGCGGCCGTGCGTAATGGGAGCGCGTAACGACAGCAGCTCTGGTGCTGTAGGAGAACCATGCCAGTGTGACACAGTTGGTGAAACCGCACCTCTTCATCATAATGTGATGGAATGACAGCGCAGCCTGATGCAAGCAGGCCTGAGGTAATTACATCAAATCTAGAATGGGAGAGACACCTCATCAACTGCGGCACAAAGCTGCCTGTCTTACGGAGGACAGTTTTCAAACTAAAAGGAGAAAATGTTTGTCCTCTGAAGTGTTCAAGGACAGTTACTTAAAAAATTAGTAAAGACTATAAACAGTTGCATAGTTTTATAGAAATTGAAGTGCAGTGCAGAACTAAGATTGACTTCCTCAGTAATTTTATTAATTCAGTTTTCTTAGACTGAGAATGATTGGCATTATCTTCACAACATTTCATAAGAAGCAGTAGTAAGCAAACAGTAGTAATATCTGTCATTTCTCCTGGTCTTTGTGACTTGCAGACCTACTGTCTGTCCTAAAAGAACACCTTTTAGAAATATTGACACAGCAGTCCTGTCTCCCAGAAATTCAGTTCCTACTCAATGACACTGCATAAATTTTAAAGGAAATATGTTTTCAGCCAAACTACATGTGTATGTGGCAAATCAGAAATAAGTTTCAAATCAACACGTCTTTGCCATTTATTGTGTTGTTTTGCTGTTACTCATTTTCAACCAGCCAGTCATATATTAGAAGAGGAGGGACTCCTACCCTTAGAAAACCAGAAAATGGAGAATATTTAAACATGTCATGAAAGGGTCTTGTTTAACTGAAACCATATTTTCTGTAAACCTAACCAAGTAGTGCCTTCGCAAGTGAAAATGGAACTTAAGTCGAAGACTAAAGGTCCTACACAGGATGCAAATTCTAGTCTCCTGGGTGAAACAGCGTTTGCTATTTTATGCCACCATCCTCCTCTACTACGTCCTTATGTAGACTTCAAACGCGGCCCAGGTTCCGATGGACTGGAAGTGGCACCGTTTCCAGCGGGGGGGGAAGGATGTTTGGCGGTCAAAGTTGATATTCCGATTCCAGTACAGCGAACGAATAGGCGGCTATTCGGGTCCAGCCCTACAATGAACAGTACCACAAAGCTGTCAGATAATGACAATCTTTCAGTGTGTCGGCTTCAGTACATACAAGCTCTTTCTTCAACTGTACAAGTGATGAAACATGTTTAATAGATCAATTCTTTGCCCCCCTGCTGCTCTCCAGGTATTTGAAGTGGCGAGAAGCTTCTTGTAAGCATGTTCCCGTTTAAAGATGCATGTATTCACACGTACACACATGCACGCACAAAACTATTCCAGTTCCTTCTCATACTTAATGCATCGCGTCCTAAATAATTCAGTCAGCATTAGGAGGAATCAAAGTGTGCCTTATGGCGTTCTGTTTATTTAGCGCTTCAGATTGAATTTTGGACTGGACTAGGAGATGACAAATGGGACTAGATCTGAATTTCACATTATATTTTAAGCAGCAGGCACCTTGCAAAATGTAAACCTCCATACTCATTTTTCTATGTATGTCACCTCATTAATCTTTCTTAAAAGAAAATACATACATAGGATTTTCTTTTAGGCCTTAGGCCAAAAACTGCAGTCAAGTCCATGACCTATCTTTTATAATGAGGAGGAGGTGATGCCATAGTTGTGATCAGAGAGAAGCTTTAATGCGTATTCCCAACCACAACATGCACCTGTGTGTTAGATGTTTTGGAAATGTCCCAGCAAGATGAAAGTGAAATGCCCCTGTCAGATTCTTACTACACCCTGAAAGGCCTTAAAGGAATAACTGCTGCTAAATCTCTATGTCATGTCCATGTACAAGTCCAAGTCGGTCTTCATCAGAACATCAAAAACAGCTCCTGCAGCAGAATGTACCTAAAAACCAAATAACTGCATTTGCTAACCTGCTGCATGTACACTTTGGGCTTTGTTTTAGGGAGCGTAGATAATGAGAAGACTTATCTTGGGTTTAAATTCCTTTAATTGGGAGGGCTGCATGAGAAGATGGGGTAGTTGATATAGAAAATGCCAGACCAGTATAATCGATGCTGTTATGTTGTGGCTCGGCAAGTTTTCTTTAGAAGGTGGTTTTCTGTGTTTACATAATTATTAGTAAAAACAAGTTGATTGTCCAGATCTAGACTGAAGCATCCCTGTAGAGTCTTTCTTCCTTTGTTTTTCTTTTTCTTTCTTTTTTTTAACAAGCAAGATATTCTTTGCATTCAGTGTTTCTTACCAAAGTGTGTTCCTTTCGTGCAGTAGCCTCTTTTTTGGAAGAATTGGAAAGTTTGTCTGCCAGCATTCTTGTTCTTTTCTTTTTTTGGTGCATTGTTACATTTCTTGGAATTTGTCCACCAGTGGATTAGCATAAAACTGATGAGGAAGCCCCTGTTTTTTTAGTGTCTTGAGCACATTGACATGCATGTTGGTGCCTCTTAGGGACATTGCTCCATAGTGGTCAAAAACGGCACAGGGTACCATCCCTGCTCCTCTAATTTGCTGTGGCGAGCTAATATTTGATAAGTCTAGGTATGGATGACACAAAGCATTCCTTTCTGCATGTGCTTGACAATAAATCAGGACTCTAGACTGCAACTGATTGATTGTTGTGTTTTTTTTTGTAGCTAATCTGTATTGCAGTTGTGCAACTGCAGAATAACCAGGTGATTAGGGACAAAAACCAAAAAACAAGGCTCTAATGTCATCTGAGAAATGCTCTTTAGGGATATAGCCGTGGCAAGGGCAAAGGGAAGACAATGGGAAGGCTTGTTCTGCAGCACTTCTGTGGGGACATTAATACTAGCAGGTACTGAAAGATAACATTCATTAACGTGGTCAGTGATGGAGCATACTGTCGAGGCTTTCTTTGCCCCAGGCGCATCTAAAAATGGTGTATTCACAGCCAGTAGGCCACAAGATGGTCCAGAAAAGACAGGGGAGACGATTGTGTCAGAAAATTCAATGAAATACAGTTTTATTTACATAGCACCAGTTCACAACATGTCATCTCATAGCATTTCACATAGAAAGGTGAAGACCTTACGAATTTTAAATAGAGAACAGAGAACCCAACAATCCAAAGTTGCCTTTGGATTCCCTATGAGCAAGCAGTTAGCAACGGTGGGAAGGAACCCAAAAAAAAAAAAAACTCCAACGGAACCAGGATCAGGGAAGGCGTCCGGTTGGAGTGAGAGAAGGGATGATGGGGTAGGAGTAGCAAGGTGGCAAATGGAGAACAGATAAACAATACAAACAGAACAACAAACATTTAAGAGGTTCAGCATCTGTAGATCAGAGATGTCCACCGAGAGAACAATCACAGGACCTCAGGGGACAACAGAGTTAGTGATATGTAGTGGTGATATATGACTGTATGGAAGAAGAGAGAGGAGCAGCATCATAAAAAGTCCCCCCACAGTCTAAACATATAGCAGCATAACTAAGCGACGGCTCAGAAAGTTCTGCTAAAAATAAATATGTGTATGTCAACATGAGGTGCATGATGATGCGCTGTAAATTGAGCGGAATCAATTGCTCTTGAGCTGGCAACACAAGGCGCACATCTGTACAACAACAGAATGCGGCACAAGCATCGAGTGGAAGCCTTTCGGGTGACGAAGCCGAGCTCTGTGCTGTGGAATTCTCTAGAGGAACAGTTACTTTCTTATTTTTGTGCAGTGTTACGTTTACATTTTTTTCTTTGCCATCTGTCTATAATGATAATAATAAAGTGTATTTATAGCACTTATCAAAATCAGCAATTATAAATTACCTGACAAGGCAAAGTTAAAAAGGACAGAGTAAAAATACTCATACATTCCTGCAGAAGAATCATTAAAAGCAGATAAAAATAAATGAGTAAAAAAATTTACAATAAAAGCGGGCCTTCAGAACAAAAGAGAAATTGAAAGTTTGAGGTTTTCAGGCAGGTCATTCTATTATAGTGGGGCCCTGACAGAACAAGATCTCTAAATTACACCAATCAGTCACAGTTAAAATCACTGACAGGTGAAAGGAGTAACAATGATTGTCTCATTACATTTGCACCTATTAAGGGATGGGATATATCAGGCAGCGAGTGAACACTTAGTTCTTAAAGCTGATGTGCTGGAAGCAGCAATAATTGGCAGAGGATGAGGATCTGAGCAACTGCGATAGCGCTTATGAAAAGTGGTCTGAGGAAGGACACCCAGTGAACCAGTGACAGAGTTAAGGGCAGCCAGCGCTCAATGATTCACATGTGCAACGAAGGCTGGCCTGTGTGGTCTGATCCCACAGAAGAGCTTCTGGAGCACAAACTGCTCCAAACCTTATTGCTGGCTGTGATAGAAAGATGTCAGTGCATGCAGAGTATTGATCTGTGGAGCCACGGCGGGTTGGAGTGCCTTTCCTAACCACTTTTCACCACCGAAAGCTTCTACAATGGACAGAGTCAGAACTGGATGATAGAGTGATGGATGAAGTAGGTCTGGTCTGATGAGTCACGTTGTCTTTAACATCATGTGGACAGCCAAGTGCATGTGTATAGCTTAAAGTGAGAGGAGATGGCAGCATACTAAGGGAAGAAGTCGAGTCGCCACAGGCAGTGTGATGCTCTGGATAACATTCTGTTAATAAACCAAGTGTAGTGACTACGGCCCACTTCCAGCCTCTACAAGTTGTTAATCAGTGTGTTTGGTCCTGATGTGACCAGAAACTCTCACAACACTTCTGGTTCCAATTGTTTATTTTCCTATCTCACTCCATATAAATTAAACATGAATAAAGAATATCCCATTACTCCATTCCTTCGATCCGATAACAGTCAAAAAATTGTTTGCTTCCCACTGATTGACAACACCTGTCATCAATGGCGTGCCCTTTTATAATCTGGGCCATCTTTACAAGGATCTACGCCATAGACTGTATAAAAGATGGACGTAGCTTCCGTGACGTCACCCGTTGGTTTCTGCACTGAGAAAATGAAGCCAGGGTTTTGCTACTTTCTGGTTGACATCTTGGATTTTTGGAGCCAGTGACGCAAAAATGGCTGGAGGGGGGCGGAACCATAGGAGCAGCGATTGGTCAGACGGATTGAGAGGCAGGTCCTCTCTGCCCGCCCACATTTACCGCCTTCTGCTCACTTCATCTGTATGGTCGCTGCCGACTGTCAATCAAGCCAGCCACGCCCCTTGCCCGCAAAATGTTGACGATTTTTTAAAAATTCAGTATTGATTTATTTTCCGATTGGCCACCTGATCTCTGGATTTGATTATGAAAACTAATAAGAAAAAAATCCTGAGCTGGAGGAATGCGGTATTTCATGATCTGTGATCACTTCTTTTCCAATTCATTTCAATGGGAGCCAGGGCTTTTTGGAGCCAGGACTAGCGGACGTAGTGATATTGAAGGTTTTTGACACTTGCGGGTTGGCTTCATTTTTCAGGGCCGGTTGCTACGTCCATCTTTTATACAGTCTATGATCTACGCCCCCTAGAGGTTGGTAAAAATAAAAACAAAAATATATCGTTCTTACACCAGGGGCCTGTACTATGAAGTAAGCTCAACATACCTAGGATATCTTTCAGAGATCCGGCTTGACTAACCTTAACAACCGCACTCAGGATAACTGGTCACATGACGGTAGTTATCAACTCGGTAAGTCAACCCAGGTTTGTCTGATCTGAGTATGAGCACGTGCACATAAAATGGGTGGCGTTATTGGCATCTGATCAATCGCGACGGTGGATAAGTCTGACTGTAGAGCGGCTTACCTGTTCAGGAATTGTTTTAAGAACATGACAAAGAGGTGGGATGTTCTGAAAAAAGAAAAAAAACAAAGCAAAACCAACAAAAGAAAAAAAATAAAATAAAAAACTCCAATCCACGGACAGCCCACCTCACAATTTACAAGGGATCTGCTGCTAACATCTTGGCACGTGATACCACAGGACACATTCAGAGGTTTGTAGCCATCAGAGCTGTTCTGGCAGCCTGAAGGTGATCAAACAACATCAGGCAGGTGGTTTTATTGTTGTGGCTGCTCAGTATAAGTGTTGCACTGTGCACCACAATTATCAGTCCTGCACTTGCAAGATGCATGTAAGCCACTCTCTCCTATTTCATCATAAATATACTCCTTTTATTCAAACATTTCTAGGTTAATGCCGCTGACAGGGATTCATAATTTGTTCTGATCACAGTTGCTGACAGCAGCTCGGCACTGTTTCTAATGTCCGTATCTCAGCACAACATCTGTGCTTTTCTTTCGACAAGCTCAGTGTGATGTTGTGTATGCCGACAAGAGAGGATCGAGTTAAAATCTCAGAGGTTGGTGCTTAGTTTGAGACTACGCTGTCCTCACGAGTGATGGGATTTGTTTTAATTGGGTACTTTTGAAAAGTTGCGGCACTAATTTGAACATGAATTGAGGATAATTGCATAAAAAAGACAAGCTTGTGTTGAAGATCGGTGAAATTCAAGGTGAACGTCATGATTTTTTGGTGAAACTGTGATTGTTCACACATTTTACTGATTTACATTCTCACTCTGTCAAATACATTTGTTGTCAGTGGTTTAGAAGTGTTGTTTTTAATGAAGTAGGGAACACAAGTGCCCGGTACCAGCACATATTTTCCATCACGTATTCGGTTAGTTTCTGGATTTCGCCTTATTTTCTCTGCAGCGAGCCTCATTTTTGGCAAGACACTTTATTCTTTAGGGCTCGTCTAAGCTGAGGAGCAACATACTCACTCGGTTTTTCGATGGGGAAGTGAGAAAGTAATGGGATTTCACGTCAGAACAACAGCGGGGACCTTGTTACAAGACAACTACTACAGTCATACAGTCAGTTAACAAATATGCAACTCCATTTACTCTCTCTACAAACTCGTACTAGAGGCACAGATGGAGATTTTTGTTGGTATTCAAAAGCACATTGTTTTCTTACTTGTACTATGACAAGAACACAGTGGGCCCTGCTGAGAACAGAAGTGTACTAATCTTTTTTTCACTTTAAAAATAGTCTGTGAAAGATAAAAGCAAGATCTCTTACAGGTACGACAGCTTTTTCCAGTATGCTGCAGTGCTGAGTAGTCCTGGCCGGTGGAGTTACTGCACTTCATTTAAAAGGCATTTACATCAGTTACCCCACTTGTTTGATCATTCCGAATTAGTAGAAGGAGTAAGAAAAAGTGGCACATTAAGTCTTTCAATTTGAAATGATTCTCAATCTCCTGACATTTGGAAATATCAATTATTTCATTTGCTGAATCGTTATCAGTTCCAGCACGCTCAGCGTCATCTTTTTATTCCTGTGTTACAAAGAAGGACACAGCATCATTTGTCTCTTTTATCCATCTAGTGAAACTCGAAATAGACAATCTTCTAAGCACAAGTCACCGCCTAATGTAGTGGCTGCTCAAAAACGCATCAACAATGTCCATTCCCAGGCAAAGTTACCCATCTGTATGTCCATTAGAAACAAAATTGCAAACTATTGCACAATTCTATTACCAGGAGTTGGGATAGCAGAACTCAATTTTTTTTTTTTTTCAGCTGGCCTTAGATTCAAACAAATAACCTTTTTTTTGGCAAAAAGCCTGGTCCTCTTATCCCCATGCTGCTGCAAAATTCCCTGCCAGTGTGTTCCAACCCAGTGCTTAGCTTTTTGATGAGAAACACTAATGCTTCCTTATCCTCTATTAAGCCTCAGAGGAAAGAAAGAGGAAGGTTTGATGAAGGTGATAAAGACACTGATGCTCCCTGTAGAGTGAGACCAAAGGGGCAAACACTCCAAACTCTCATCGACTGAGCTGACTGTAGTGTTTCACCACAGGTGCATTGCTACTTCCTGTATTATTTATGTTGCTCGTCTTTTGCTGCCTTTCTCTATTCCTTCCTTCCTTCCTTTCTCTCTTTCTTTCTTTCTTTCTCAGTCTCTCAGGCTGTCACATACGGATTTCAGCAGAGACGGAGAACTTACCCTGTACTTGTTTTGCACTCCTGGTCTTTTCAGTGTGTCAATCTTGAGAAGTTTTGAGGGAACGGAAACTGCAGCAGTTAATTAGTAGTAGAAATCTCGGCGAAATCTCTCTACATCTTTATAGTTCCTCGGCTCAGCAGGTTTCTTGACAGCCACTGAATCAGCAGGCTGTCCAACATGAAAAAGCCTTCAGGTCCGCAACTTTATTCGCGCAAAGAGTCTAATTGATCTAATCTCTTGTCTCTCTCTTCTTTTTTTATATACACTTTTTTTCCCCCTGGTTTCCTAATATAGCTGCACAAATTAAATTCAAAACTTCCTTCAGTTTCAACTTATAATTGGTCTCTGTTAAGACCAAAGGTATTTTCAGTAGGGACAATTGCAGTCACACAGATGGGAAATCTTCATTAAAAATCAATGATAGAATGGTGTACAGCTTAATTGGTATCCATAACATTTGCACAGTTTTGATATCTGCAAGGCATGCTAGATTTTAATTGCCATAAATATGCAACTGACTTAATAGATTTCTTCATGCTGGAAATTACTTAAATAAGCAAGAAAAGGGGGTGAGACATTATGCTTATTTGCCATCACTCTGGTCTTCATTTTAATCCACAATTTCTGGATGGATTCAGGTCTGGACCTTTGCTGGGTCACTTCAAAATGTTCATATTGTTTTCTGTTAATCAGTTCTTCACCGCTTTGGCTGTATGTTTCAGACCACGGTTTTGGACTGATGGTTTCCTCCAGAATCTTCATGTTGGCTTCTTCTCCTATGTTGTTTCCTTCAACTTCGATCAGCTAAGAAAACCCCCCAAAGTGTTCCAGTCCCCCCACCATGCTTGACTGTGGGGATGGTGTTCTTTGGGTTAAATGTTTCTCCTTTCTTTCAGCCCTGCTCGGTTTCATCAGGATGGTCTTATAGTGGTGACGCTTAGATTCTTGTTGGCATCTCACACTGGCATTCTTAACAGCGTAGTTAAGTCAGTTTTGACTTCCCACCCCACCCTTTGAGTTTTTTCACAGTGTGGAGCTGCTTCAACTTTTTCAGGATGCTTTACACTGTGGCACTTGAAAACACCTGGACATCAGTTTATAGCCTTTTCCTGCCACAATGTAAAACTTTCTCTCAGCAATTGAGCCTAAAAGCAAGGGACTAAGCACTGGTTGTAGTCATGCATTGCAATTGACAAATGATAGACTAAAAGACTACATCATCATAGGCATGTATTAGAACGCTCTAGAAAATGGTAGAAATTACCAGAAACATTTGAAATGATGTAGTCTCACCACCATGCTTGACTGTAGGGATAAGGTTCTTGGGATTGAATATTTCTCCTTATTTCCCTGCTCAGATTCATCAGGATGGTCTTGGTGGTGATGCTTGGATTCTTGTTGACATTGCACACTACCATTCTTAGCAGTCTTTAAACAATCTCTAACACAATGTTTCTTGTTACTTGTTCATGTCATTTCCAGCCAGAAGCTGGTGAAATGAAAATTCAGTCTTAATCAAAATTGGCAAGGGAATGCATTTGGTATGTGTTTTGTGTAGTTAATTATCTGTGCCTTCTTGTTTGCTAAAATTTGATTGAAATTGTTCTTCTGTTGGTTGCAGAAACCTTAATGTTTCTGACATTCTGTTTATTGGCAATTCCTCCTCTCTTGAGCTGATTGGCAATTATCATACCAGGAAAACAGAGCGCATGTGGTGGACATTTCAGCCTCATATTGGTTATTTGTAAGAGCAATTTAATGCTAGTCAATGCCGTTAAAATGGTAATTGTAAGTTGTAGGAGGTATTGACAGGGAGAATTCTGAAAAAGTGAAGTGGCTTAATTACGTATGCACTTCACAGACCTTACATGAGAGGAACGGTATGAGTCACAGACAACATAGAAGGCATGTAAAAATAATTGTATTGCACGTGGTCTTGAACATGCTTTTTTTTAAGCCTATTGATGTCATCAGGGCTTAAAGGATACATATTGTCATCTGTGTGTTGGTTCATTTCTGACATGAAATGAAATGGATTAGTGGATTAACATTCATCAAGTCCTCCAACATAAACAATATTAATCGCTTGTCCCTAACAACATCTTTAAAGACTGATAGTTCACAAAGGGAAGCGGGACTAGTGGTAAAGGTATAGGTTGCAGGGTTATCACTTAGGAGATTTGTTGCCCTGTGGGGACCATTTGTTCACTGTTTGGCTATATTTAGACACCAAAACTATGTAGTTAGGTTAAGGAAAAGATCATGTGTTGGATTATAATAGTCCCTCTCATAGCATTAAACGTGTTAGAAAGTACTACTTTCTAGGTTGCCAGGGTGACGAGTCCTACCCCATCTATAGGTGGCCACCCTTGAAGGGATTTTACATGCACTTATTCACAATCACCAGAGGTCACTCAATTCTACAACTTAACTATGGGTCACAATAAGCTGCTTGATTATCTTTGTGGTGATTTTTGGAAGGAGGGCAGACTGAAATTTTAATCAGACATTTGTAGTCTCAGAGGGAGTAATCCCGGTGACTTAGGAGATCCCCAGACAGGTCATTGAATGTTAAAATGACGACAGTTATTAAATAGATTTCCATAAAAAAAAATGCTATAAATGATAGTTGAGGACCCACATTGACCTCAGGATTAATTGTAACAACCTGTGTGACCCATTAAGTCCACCACTATAACCTGGTCACAATTACAGTTTATCCAATACTCCTTTTATGGCCTAGTAACTGCAGAGCTAACAGCAGTCCTAAGCGCATCACCACAACCTGTCTAGGGTGCTAATTAGCAAATGTTGCTAAAGTACATAATGATTATGGTGAACTTTATACTTGCTTTGCAACACCATGTTAGCAATATCATTGTGAGCAGATTAGCATGCAGACATTACTGTAGCTAAAAAAAAACAAAAACACAGCGTCAAAGTATGCCGCAGGGGTGTCCAATCCTGATCCTCGAGGGCCACAGTCCTGCATGTTTTAGATGTTTCCCTCGTCCAACACACCTGATTCAAATGATCAGGATCGTTATCAGGCTTCTGCAGAGCTTGATGATGAGCTGATCATTTGAATCAGGTGTGTTGGAAGAGGGAAACATCTAAAACATGCAGGATTGTGGCCCTCGAGGACCAGGATTGGACACCCCTGAAGTATGGTCTCACGAAGCCACAAGCATGGCTGTAGATTTAGCCATGTATGTAGTTACCCCCAAATGTGTGGTGTTCAACAAAAAGAGACACTCCTCGACCTTGCCAACTTGTGCTTTTGTGAAATATCACAAACCACAGGATGTAGACAGAGACAATGAGTACCACAAACAGTTCAAACATGAAAAATCACAAACAAGTTTCTGCAGAACTGATCATACACGTATAATCCATTACAGCTATTTAATTATACAACTGTTAAATGTGTTAGTGTTTGTGGTTTTGGGATCCTAAGCTAAATTCATTTTACAGTTCTCAGGTCTGATTGTTAAATGTTTCATTTCTAATAAAACGAAATGCAAAGTCCATGCATGTTTTGGTTTTCGAACCGCATACATTTTAGCCAACATTAACTGTCAACCTATGAAAAACATTTTAAAAAACAAGTTGATGCTTAAAAATAATTCATACCAGAGTGTTTTCTTCCTCCGTCTGTGTGCTTCTGTGCTTACTAATTGACACTTTTTATTCTGTGCCTTTTCCAAAAAAAAAAACGGGTGACAACACAGAGTATGAGATTAGTAGGAAAACAGAAATAGAGGCAGATGGGCAGGCAGGCGTAAATGTTAGAGGCACTGTGAGAAAATATGTCTGCTAATGACAGAATGAAATGCTCAGACCAGATCTGGTGCTCACGTTTACTACTGTTTCCAGGAACCGTGGGCAACAAACAGAGATGATTTGAAGCGTGCTGCTTGATCTGGTTTCCCTTTGTGTTCTTAGTATGTCTGTCTTGAAGCACGTTTTTCTTTTTTAAATGATGTGCAATAAGGTAAAAGAGGAAACAATTTCAATTTTTCAAAAACAAGGTCACTAATTAGCCACAATATTAAAACCACCTGCCTGGTTGTTGCGTAATTCCCTCTTGTGGCACCAAAACAGCTCTGACTCATCAGGCCATGGACACGGGACCTGCGGGGGTGTTCTGTGGTGTCTGGAGATGGGATGTTGGCAGTGGATCCATTGGGTTGTGTTGGTTGCGTGTTGGGGCCTCCATTGATCGGGCTCATTCTTTGTATTATATCCCAATGATTGGATTGGTGTCTAGAGAGTTCGGAGTCGGAGTCAACACCTTAGCTCATTACTGTGTTTGTCGAACCATTAATGTGCAGTTTTTGCTGCATTGCCATGCTGATCAGGAAGTGCTTTTGCTTTGGCGACATGTGCTCTGTCTACAACATTGTTAGGGTTGGAGGTATGTGTCGCATCCACATGAATGCCGGAATGCAAGTGTTTGCCAGCAGACTGTTGTTTTATAACGAGATGTTCAGTGTTGTTTACTTTACCTGGAAGTGAATTTACTTTTGTGGCTGACGGGTGAAGTGAAAGTGGAAACATAAGAAGCATATCATCATGAATTGTTTTCCAGGTGTTAGTGATAATTTAATACTCGGTTGATACGATTGGAAGGAGTCTTATATAACGAGAAGCACACCTTCCTCTAATAATCACTGCTAAACTTACTAAGATACACCATTATGCCCATCAGAAGTCACAGGGATTAACAATTACCTGGTCACAGAGCAGCAAAAGCAAACTCTTACCAAGAAACCTGGTCATTTTTTTTCTCTGAAACTTGCAGGAAGGCTGTTTGCTGGAGCACCACAAATTTGTTCAGACCTGTCCAATCTAATGAGGAGCACAAAAACATACAGAGCTGCATATGAAAGAGAGTGGAGTACTGGAGGGAAAAGCCCAGTGACCGTAAGAAATCTCACTGATGATGCCGTTTACAAAGACAGAGAGAATCCAGGTACTTAGGCTGCTTCACAGTCTTTGTGAGGGGAAACTACAGCAGTCACTTCAGCAGGCTTGTTTAGAAGTACTGCTGCCTTTGTATTAGTCAAAGCGTTGGAGGCAGAGCATGGGTTTTACTACTGGAATCACACAAATGTCCAATGTCATGACTAAGGATTTTGGGCTCCTGTTGGTCAGTGTTATGGACATGCTGTGCCAGTTGCACAGTGGGAGAATAGAAAACAACAACGTGGTCTTGTAGACCTTTATTTTGCCAGTTTATCATGTGTCACAGATGCAGCATTGGAATTAAACAATCACTTGGCATGCCTGTGTATATTTTAGGTTGGGCTTCTTTCATGCCAACTTTTTAGTTTTTTATTTTTTCATGCACACTACGCTGATTTCAATGAGTTTGACTTACCAGTCACTACTTAATGATTCCTTGTGGCAGCGCCTATTGGATAAATGACAGAAATGTAAACAGAAGTTAACTAACCTGCAGTGAAGTAGAAGAAACTCAAAAGGGAAAAAAATAGCAGACAGAATGGGGAAGTATATCACAGACTGTATTAACTGAATTAATACTAGACCTGGGCGATAACACGATAGCAGCATGTACCGGCAGCACACATTTCATATATAGCATTAATAAAATTGTGCGATAGAATGTTTGATAGTTTACTTAAATACATTAGAAAGACCAAAACAAAAACGAACAAGCCCCAGTTGTGCTTCCTCCCTGGTTCATATCCCTTGAAAATGGAGCTCCTTCACCCTCCATTGCTCTCCATGTTGGCTCCTGCGCAGGTCTCCCGAGGTGTGATATCTGCGGCCACCTGGGCATCTTTTAACCCACAGGACTCCCCTGGTGGTGGCAGGGTCCATAGTTGCCCTTGCAAGTTGAGCTTTGCAGCCTAAAGACACCCAGTGTCTCCTACAACTTCCATTGAAGTTGGAACCCCTACTGGCCTGCTCTGAAGGCTGATGGACTGGGTACAGATAGGCTAGTTTTAGGTGTTGTTGTTTTTTTAAAATATATATATTCAACATGTATCCAAGTGAGATCAATCCTTCATCAATATTTAATTTTATATACATGTGTAAATGTATTTATTTGTGCATGTTATTGTTGTTGTGTCAACATTTGAATTACCTGTGTCCCTTGATAAATAGGCTTAAAGTATCTTCAATTCAAGTGGCAAAACTCAAATTGGGCGGGTCCTTATTTTAAAAAAATAGGTAATTAAAATGTTATGAATTATCAATTTTGAGTAAAATCAAACATTTTACCATGATAAATCTTTCAGCTGTATTGTCAAGACCTAATTAGCATATTATTAATTGACACCGAGGTGATTGTCTTCGCAGCATTACTGTACTGCAGTACCATTGTTATCGTGAAAATTATATCGTGACTGTATTCTGTTGTGAGTTACTCTGTGATGCACTTACACACTGTGGTTCCTATTCAGGCCAGACAGACCAAATGGACCCAAGGATAATGAGACCCAATCCAGTAAGCAGTCAACCCAAACAGACCGAGAACACAAACATCAGCAGCAGCATGACGCACTATTAATTAGCAAAGTAATAAAGCAGCATAATAGAGCCTCATCATGACCTATGAAGAAACATAACCACAGGAACAAATCCAGAAAATAACATCGGCTTTTCAAGCCAGGACAGTGAATAGTACAAAAAAGGAGAATGCAATTTGAGAGGTGAGCTACACTTTTACTTTAGGTGGTGCTACAGGTTTTTGAGCAGATGACGGTTGAGAAAGAATGACATTCTCTCCATCGTGTGCAAATTATATATAAATCACGCTTACTGCAAACCTTGTGGCCTCCACTCCAAAACAGTGACAGAGAATTAGGACTGAAAACCATTAATAAACGTCGTCCTCTGGAGACTGTGTACAAAATTCCATAGCAACCCGTGAAATAGTCTCAGCCGAAGTGGTAAAATAACAGACCACCCACCTAATAAAAACAGAAAGGAAACATTCAAATCTGCCTGCGACGGTCCCCAGAGAAATACATGTGAAGGATCCATGCATCATCACAGGGCTCAGCTCTGCTCAAAGAGTACATGCAGATTGCTCAAGCAAAAGTTGTGCTCTGTCCTTTAAATTTCACAAAATAATCTGTTAGGTTGTTGTTAAAGAGATAACAGTGCATATACAAGATGGATTGATATTGACGACAGCGATGTCTCCAAGGAGATGGTGTCATTTTCAGGCCTAATGGGATCAATACTGTGCAGTGAAGCTCTTGTACGGTTGAACGTCGTCTCTGACTTTTGCGCCTCATACTGTGTACATAACAAGTTTTAATGAGAGAAGACCTTTGTTCCTATTGGAGGTGTGGATGGCCTTATCTTTGTGGAATAGTTAATTTTATTTTTCTGTGTGCACGTGTGTTTATGCACACACATGATATCCACGTCAGGGTCAAACAGTTGCCTGGCAACAATGGCCAATGAACACATGAAAGTCTCTCTGTTTAGCCTCTGCTTTTTTCTCTTCCGCTCTGTCATTTACTATTATACTCTGGTGGTCTCGCTCGCTGTCGCTCCACATCTTTCTCTCTGTATTTTTTCTCTTGTGTTCTTTTATTGTGATTGTCTTTCACATGCTTGCTGTCACCTGAACTCTCTGTGTTCCAGTTCGCTTTGAAATCAGTGGATGGCATTAGCATGAATTACAATAAGCAGAGTAACTGTAATGTTTTACATTTATATCAGGGGCATTGTTGTCCTGACATATCAATAGAAATGTGATAGGAATTTGCAAAACAGCAATGGATCAACACAAAAGATCAAATTTTTTTTTGCCCCCGAAAGCGTTGCATCTCATTCTTTGTAACAGATCACTGCTGTGTACATTGTGAGACAAGATGGAAACAGTGAGCAGTAAAATCATTTGTCATATTTCAATAGTACATTCCTTGTATCCTGTCTGAAGTATGTGTCTTTATGCTGCTGCTACAACAGCAGAAACAGAAGGGCAAGAGAGAAATTGAATCAAAAAATCCTCTTTGTCTGTTGACAGTCTTGTCAGGAGGAAAGACACAAGTTTGCTCCTTCATGCTTCAGAGCATTTTGTTCAAATATTGTCAGGCTGTCTCGACTCTTTTGCCGAGAGGAATAACCAAATCCTTGTCAAGGTGATGCTGCGTTTTTTATTTTGGAGGCATGCGATGTCAGGAGGCTCTCCTTTAGCTTTTGTGTGACTTTGACGGGGACGTAAATGCTACCAGGAGAGGCCACAAGTTAATGAATCCAAAATGAGACGGAGCATGAAGGATGTTTTTAATCACATCCTTGCTTTTCATTTTCAGCCTCTTAATTGACTACGTGAGTTGATGCTGCTAATTATAGAAAATATAACCGATGGCAAAGGTTAAAAGATATTAATGCACACTTTAAAATGTATTACGGCACTTTGATTTTTGCCAGGGACACTTGTTGAAGAGGCCCTACCTGTTGAGCATGACTGATATATAGAGGCAGCTGCAAGCTTTAGAAACACTGGTGTACGTCCAGGGTTTTTCTTGCTCAATTGATCCACATACGGTGAAGTATTTTACAGGAATCCACGCATTTGCCTGGTATTTCTCAATATTTAAGAAATAAAAATCATGATTTGTTTTATAATTAGGCAGAAGAGACATTATCTATGCAAAAAAATCCATTCTGCTTTGGGAGCTTCGGCTCTTTATTGATTAGAACCTCGAACAACCCTGATAGTAGCAGCCAAATCGCAAAACTGTCCTCGTAGGGAAACGTTTCAAAGTTTCCTGAGTCATCCCAATTACATCCACCTCGTATGCCAGCGTAAAGGCCAATATATCTGCTCCCTTGCTTCTGATTCTTTTTATTATTTGGATATGTGAATGCCTGCATCTATCATCCGTCATCGCAGTGGAAGCACACACTGTTCTGTCAGCTCTGTCTGCAGCTGATCCTCACACTCTGTCCTTTAGTGTCACATCGACTGCCTTCATTTTCTCTCATTTTCTTCCTTTTTTTCATTTTCTTGCAATGCTGGTATGAGAAAGTTTCACAATATTCCATACTGAACATGTTATATCTACTTTTTCTCTTACAAATTCTTACATCTTTATGTATTATTCGTGTGGTACAATAAAACAAACTACCAAAGAAAACAACTCTGACCTTTATCCCAAAATTCCAACCCCACAAATCCACAAAAAGAAGGGGGAAAAAATGGTTCAGGAGTTGTTGTTAGGTGATCAGAGTGGCAGTCTTGAAGAGTTAGTCATGGTTGATATGGCAACACCTCTAGATGCTGGTGGTAACAGCAGACAGGGTTTAATACCACAGAATAATGGGGGCAGCAATGATGAAATGAGTCAGTAATTGGTCTTTTTCCATGAAAAACTGTTGTCTTGTTTTGTAGTCACATTTTTGATCAAACAAATAGCACTAGGGCAGCTTATTGACAAGTTATAAATTGTGTTTAAAAGATAAATTAGCTAACCGTCTGAGCTAGCACGATTTGAACCAAACCAGGATACCACTCTGCATCAACCCCATGTCAAATTAAACTTACTCACGGCATGATTTTCGAAACCCGTGGACCATGCTTGTGTTAGCTTTTCCAACATATCAACTTTTTCGAGCTCTTCTACCTTGTCACCTTTGAAAAACTGTACATAGTTGGCTAACTATCTTAAGCTAACTACCTACCTAGCTCAGCCAGCTACACTGACTATCATACAACTGCCATAGCTTTGGTATTATTCACATCAGTGTTGTTAATATTCATTGTGGACTTGTAGAGTGTGTAGAATAAATGCGTCATACCTCACATTCGCACACATAACCCAAACCATCTATCCCCCATTAACCAAACAAAAAATCTCTGTGAATCTGCAGGAATCTCAAAATCATTCATCTTAGAAGGTTTTGCATCTCTGACATAAATATTCCAATCCTTCATCTTTGGGTCATAGGGTCAATCACCGTCTCATTCTGTGATAGATACTGACTTAACATTCATTTATTGAGTTACATTTTAAAAATATCTTCCGGATTCCCATTTTGTCCTTCTAAAACTGACAATCCAACATGTACTTGATGTATTGATTGCACAGCTCTGTCGCCAGGGTTACCGTGGTTGGAACTGTCTTTCTCTCCAGGTTCTCTCGATTCTTAACACAATCCTCCTGGAAACACCAGAGCGCAAGACGTTGCGGGACAGACTGTTCGGATAGCAAACAAACAAAAACTCAACCCTACAAACCACCAACAAAACTCTAAACCTAACCCCACCAACTACCCAACAAAGACAAACAAAACTCTGTCCCACCAAACAAACAAGCACACCCCAATTCCAGTAACCAACCGACCAAAATGTCTACCCTAATTCCACTAACCAACCAACAAAACAAACCCAAATCTAACCCCTAAGACTAAAAACCAATCCAACCCCAACAGATGGCATGTACCTTCCCTTGACATGCAGGTGCATCTAGTTACAGTTCACAATGTTCCTCTTTGGTGTGCCAGTAAGCCATGTCAGTCAGCTGGCAAACACAATGCCAGCCACTTTAGCTGGCACACCTGAATGGATCGCAGCCAATATTAATGACATTTGCTACACCTGTGTTTGCCAAGGGAACGTGTACATCATCCAATTAGCCATGTGTGGAGAAGCAGCCCGGCATAATGTCCTCCCCTTTGGAGAATGTCTCTCTGTTTTTTTTCTTTCACTCATGATGTCCTTTTTCTTCATAGTGAACGAGATTAGCGCAGACAGATATTGTGTTTTAATTGCCTAAATCTGACTTGGTCGTGCACATATTGAGCCGTGACTCCACATAATGAGTTCATTGAATTAATTGCAAATTTAGATTGAGAAGATGCCCTTTCAAAATTGAACGTATTGGCTTGAAATTTAATGTGATTATTACGGAGTTTAATGTTTTGGGGTTGTTTTTTTTTAGAATTGCACACTGCCTGCACCGTCTACTAATGATAGAGTAAGGATTTAAAATAGTAGTTAAGACGAGCAGAAACTCACAAGCCTCCACCGGGTGTTTACTTTGGATGCCAAGATGGAGAAAGTGGAACACAAAAGACAAAGAAAAGGTTTGGACCGGGGACAATACCTGACCCCACAGTGAACAAATGGCCCTTCAGAAACAGCATGGACCAGGCTTTGTGCAGCTGCTGTTCCCCTCAGTGGATAAATGTAGGAGTGCTTTGTGTTCACTGTAAGTGGGGGATATTCATGCCAAGCTGAAATAATTTGTGGGCGCTGGTTTATTGGCTGTTCTGTTAGACAGTTAATCACAACAAGGAGTGACTTTGTCGAAGGATGTTTCTCCGGTTAGCTCTTGTAGCTCTTGTGTCCACACAATCCCAGCAGATCGTTCAGGCACTTTGTTGCACATACAGTAGTTGTGAGACTTTGGCCTTCACCGATTTCTGTTACTGTTGCCTTATTGTGTTGTATGACGTAGGAATCAAATCTTATCCTGCTCTTTCACACACAATGAGACTCTAGAGCTTAGACCTTCAACATCTGATTCACCCTTTCTTTTTTCTAGCGCCTCCATTTTTCCTCCCAACGCAGTTTCACACCATAATGCGTAAAAGCCACGTATTATTATAGTAGTTTCAAAATAAAGGCGATAAAATTGTGAGGTGAGTATATGATTCAGCTGCAGGGAACAGTCACATGAAAAAAATAATAATAATATTCACCTGAAATGCAGGTGAATAGCAACACCAATAAAATAAATGCAGTATGGCACGAAAACAGTATACATTGGAACAAGTTAATGGAAGATATATTCAGCATGGTGAAATATCTTTTTAGATCAAGTGTGCAGAGTAGTGTGAAAAGCACCTAGTGTATAGCAGTTGTTAAATTATAAGTAGTTGGGGCGCCTCTATAGCTCACCTGGTTGAGCTGGTGTCCCATATACAGGGCTACAGTCCTGATGTGGAGGTCATGAGTCGAATCCCGATCATGGCCCTTTACCACATGTCATCCCGTTGTCGTCCCTCCCACCTGTGTTGCACATAGTGATTCCAGGTTTTTCTGGGGGGTTTTGTGTATCGTAAAATAAATAATCAATTACATGAAACTTTTTTTTGGTGTGTGACATATGGCATTACGACTATGTAAGTTGTCTGTACTTCTGGTCATAGTTCTATTTCCATAGTGCTGCAGAACTTTGTATTACAATGAAAAATGAGCCCACATTAAGGAAAAACGTGAAAGCGGTTAAAAAAAATGTCCAGAAACTGCTTTGCATTGAGAGGGGTTAGATGTACACTTTGCAGAGGCTGTTTACAGTCATCTAAAATCACTGTTTTCAGGCATTTTCAGTCTCTGTTTGCTGTTCAGTCTACAGTACAAAACTTTAGAAACCTCAGAAAAAGATCATAGTTTGGGTTAAAATACACGTGTGCATATTCTAAACCAAAGCTCTGTTTGTTTTCTGTCACAAGCCTCACCCTAAGAATACCCCCTAAAAAAATGGAAGCATCTCATAATCGTACAACCTTTCTTGTGACAATATGTTTTGCACTGTTGACCAATGTAGCTATTACACTTTTTTGCATAACTGACCTGCTCTTCCTTCCGTATCCTCCCTCTTTTTTTTCTGCCCCATCACTTCCTTGTTGCACAAACCCCTACTTGCTCCTCAGTTCCCCGTCTGTCTTTATTTGCCTCAGTATCTGCTGCTTTCACCCTCAAACAAATCCATTTTTCTACCTCATCTGTCGTCACTACCACCTATTTGGCACACGTCTTTTCAGGATTTCGTTAATAATTGCGTTAGAATCCATCTGACCCGTCCTTCTGTGGTCATTTGTGACTGACAAAATCTGCAAAGCACCATTCAGGCCATGTAAAGGACCATTAGCTTCTCTATTGCTGATAATGTCAGCAATCAGTGCCTTCCACCGCCTGACTAACCATAATAAATGGAGTGTTGTCACAAAAAATACTAGAGTGATTCATTTTCCCCACATCCTCCCTGTTGAATTTTGTATTTTTCATGCTGGTCGGTGCATTGTTTAGCGTCCAGATACTGATTTGGTTTTGCTATAGTAACAGCAGCGTCTTTGTGAACACAGAATCAGTACAGTGGATGAACAATGGGATCATTCCACTGGTTTGGACTTTGCAGCTGAGAAGACCCGATGAGAAATGACCTTAAACATGACCCCTCTGCCCCGGAGCTGCTTAGTGGCCAAAGGTAGAACACTGGGTTACTCTGGGCAGCTCCCAGGTAGCTGATAGCTGGTAGTTTATTGTTACTGGTTGAATGTGAAATCATGACAGTAGGTGAAAGAGGACATGTCCGCTTTGCCAAGCTGCATAAGCTCTGGTATAATTGCACATCCTCACACTGGCTTTCAGCTCACAGTCCAGTCGAGTGGATGGAGTTATCCAAGTTCTTATGCTAATGGCTTGTCATCACTTGACCTACGTATAAAACTTTTGCTATCTCCATGACAGTTATATGCACCCCTACCTAAGGAGGAAGTCTGTGAGATGGTGGGAAGTTCTGAAAAAAGCTTGTTAGTTGGCTCTAAGTGAAAAATGTTCTGAAACTTTTGAATGCTGCTTCAGCCGCCGGCCGTCAAAATGGAAGTGCAGCTTTTGAAAGAAGAAAAAGCGCATAATATTTTTAACCAAAGAAAAGTTCAAATCCTAAGTAATTTGATGCACCTCCCTCACTTTAAAACATTTTTGCAGCTACAGCCTTTTTGTGCCAATATTCCTAGCAGCTTCCCAAAGCAAAGGGCTTCAGGCAAAAGAAAGTGCAGCGTCATCTGGCTAGGACTACAGCAGTCAATCAAACGTGTGTAAATGCACGCTCCCGTTTGGGCGCTGCAACATCCAAAGTTATAAAATCGTGTGTCCAAGTGTCATAAATTGCTGTGTAGTGTTTTGGCAGCTTGTAAGCTGTCAGACTCATGAATCTGTAACTCAAACTGGAATCCCTGAATTGTAAAGTCTTGCCAAAACCTATCCATGGACTCCATGGGTGGGTTTGCAGTGTGAATCGTGGGATCAGGTCGGACACAGGTGTCTGTCTTTCTGTATTGGGTCCAGTCCTTTCAGTATGCAACAAATGCACTCCAAGGTCTTGAGATATCTCAAGGATAAGTCCAGCAAACACGACGCAGCTGGCCACAATTTGATTTGGAGTGTCACAACAAAGCTGAATACTTCTGGAAATGAGAGATTTTTAATATATTTGCAAAAATCTTTGTACCCTTACCATGCCATTGTAGATTATTGGGTTTAAACTGATGGAACAAAAATCTGTATTTCGGTCTTTTAAAATTCTGTACACTGTAAAGCATGAAAACAGTAAAGTAGTCCTTAACTTTCTGTAGCAACAGTGTGGCATAGGAGTTGTCATCAGGCATTCACACGGCAACCTCAGCTGTCATTTGGAGCTGTATCTTTGACTTCCTTGTAAAGCGAAATATTCCTTGTGGATGTTCCAATGAAGTTTATTTTTGCCCCAATCCAATCAGAGGCATTTTATGTGTATTATCTGCTGATAGTTTTCTAGATAAAACACACTTCAAGCAATGTAGATTATCTGTAGTAAAGCCGTAGTTTAGCTAGTAAAGGGGCACCATGACAAGGTCTTCTCTGAGGCTTAATAACATCGACAGGAACACACATATTTACCAAAGTCAGGTTCAATTAGGACACTGTCCCTACATCCCAGTGATACAATAGTCCTTTCCGCAGCTGCATCATGTATCTGCGGCTTGTCAGCAATATGACATGACCAATAAAAACCGTGCAGGATTTAGATGATTAATTGTTCAATTATATATTCATGGAACACTGCATTGTGACAAGGTGATCAGTATCATGCACTCCATTTGTCAGTGGTTGTAATGTTGTAACTCATAGGTGCATATCACTGTCTGCTAAATGCTCCGCTGATTTCAGCAGCTTGTTGTCATTGGGACTGAGATTGTGAAGGCTAATTAGAAATGGACTAAAATGTGACAATTTTCCAAACTACCTTTGTCACTCCACTTAACATGAGCTGTTTTCATTTTTCTTCTTCAGCATATCTTGTCTTTCTGTATAAAATGTCAAGGTAACTGTCAACGTGAATGGATGGTACATCACTGCAGTACATATTTGTTCTTGGGCAATAACAGGACCACTCAGTGTTTCTTGTTTATTATCAGAAAGACGTTGGAACGGCTGCTGAGGCAGCTGTTGCTAATGACTACTCAAGGTGATGATTGATGACAGGTGGGAATTGAGGCTGTGTGAGAGATGTGTTTAGGGTCTGCTGTGTTAAGTAGAAATGTGCAGGAAAGCATGTACACACTGCAGGGTGGCTGATGACCCATTAACCAACAACTGGACAGTTTTATTTGTTTACTTAGAGATATTTTTAACCAAAATAATAAAACTGACTAAAAGGCATAAAGTAAATGGCTTTTAATATGGAAAAGATAATGCTTTGCACATAAGGTACCACACTTTGGAAAAAGATTACAACACAGTATGCATTGTTTTATGACAGAATTCCAACTTAACAAGTTATATGTGCATAGCTGTAAGTATGTGACGAATAGATCACTGCAATCTGTGCTTTTAAGTAGATATTAGGGCAGTTTTAAGCATTGGTTACTTCTCTCCTGCAAGCATACATCAATGCCTAATAATAGAGCATACTCCATAAGATCAAAGTATGGGAACACCTTATTACCTGCACACTACACTGTTATGACCCAACTTGCTCGGAACAACAGGTGCAACATAAATACAGTCATTTAGTCATGGTTTCATCAAAATTGAATAATGAGTTTTCGGGATAAAACATAAATCATAGGTCACACTAGATGGAATAGAAGTTGGGAGATGCAACTCAGATAACTATAAAATGACTTCTTACTAGAAGTTATACACCCACTTACCTAGTCTATGCTAACAAGCAAAAAACTCCAAATCTAAACCCTGCGTCGCCTTACCTGCACTCGCCAACCAAACCAGATTTCCATGCGAGCGTAGAACCGCTGGATCTGACATCCAAACATGTACTTGAACTACAAAATCTGCTGAACAAAAGCCCTGCCCCAGTTCAGCCTCCAGTGATGAGCGTATCATACATGCAATCAAACAGTCGTCAGGTATGCTATGAACAAAGTTCCAGCGAGCTGATGACACCAAATAACAGTCTCCCAGAGTGACAGCTTTCCCGAGCTTTTACAAAGATGTCGTGATGGCAGGTGCAGCTTGATTGGAACGCATCGCTGGAGTAGCGGTCCAATCAGTCGGAACAGGAGGAACAGCGGAGGAGAAGCTTTCAAAGCAACAAGCTGGATGGGTTCCAAGCGCAGCCGCCAATCTGGGACTTGAACTTGCACATGCTAATTTACATACAGAACCAGGACAAGGTTAATCACACAAAATAGAAAAGCGGAAAACGCACCCACTGTGATTGTCATGCCATACATGCTATTCCAAACCATTAGCATGAAAGTGCTGCTGTCACAGCCCCTGCTATTTTCTGTTAAGGCTTGTCATCAGCTGATTTGCTTCTATTCAGCCTTGAGAGCGTTAGTGAGGACGGGCTTTGTGTGGCAAGGTCGCTGTCTGTATTTCATTTCATTTCATCCCCAAGGTGTCGGATGGGGTTGAGCTCTGTGCGGCTGCATGTTCTTCCACATGAAACTGAGTGAAATACCTTCATGGGCCTGGCTTTGTGCAGCGGAGTATTGGCAGGTTGAATAAAGAAAAACCCCTCTTTAGAAAATGATATGGCGGTTATCTAACACCACCAATGTACATTCTGTTTTTCACAAACTAAGCAATCGTTGGCATGAATGAGTATTACCACTCAAACTGCAGTGTACTGATGACAGTCTCACTAACACAGATTCAGACTTTTGGGGTTTCAAATGCAACACATTTAAGGAACCAATCCTGTCAACTTACAGGGTGGAACTTTCGTAGCAGTAGTTTTACAGACTAGTAGCTGAGCTGGTGTGCTTAAGCTGCAGCATGTTGTGGTGGGATAGGTGACAGGAGACGCTGATACGTTATCCTACTTTGAACAATCTGAACCTGTGTATAATATCTTCATAAATGCTTAAGTAAAATATGCAACATGTAGAAAGGAAGGATTTTTTTTTTCACCTTGTTGTACCCTAAAACAATGGTTCTTCACATTTTTAACTCAAGTGCAACCTACTTTTAGACTTGAAAGTATTTTGCAAAGCACAGAAGTGCATAAAAAAAGAAAAAAATATTGAATAAAATCCAGTCCTCTGTATTCGGCACTGCTATCTACAGTTCAGCCAGCCACTTCTTTGTAACTCTCACCTTCAGAGCCATACTTGTTGCAATCAATAATTCCTTTCAGCTTTGTCACTGCAGAAAGATTTTAATCTACTCCTCTGAACCAGACGTTGCTCGCTCTTCAGATCAATACATCACAAAACTCCGTGTGCACGTCGCAAAGATCGGTCCTGACAATGACCCACGAGTCGGCTTTTGACTCGTCGTCCTCACTCTTAAAGATATCGGACATCGCCGCCTTTCATCATTGTTCAGACGGATGAAGTTTTCCATGCGTCGGTTTTGTCGGGAGAAGGAAGTGGGGTTCATTTACATTCCGAGGTCCTGCGATCAGATCATTAAATCTGCTGAAAATGCCGACTAGGCTAGGAGGGCATTCAGAAAATTCTGCAGGTAGAAGAGTTTTTTTCTCCAAAACTCTTGTCTTGGAGTTCAAAAAGCCAAACTATTTTTCCATTGCAGATGTTGTGGGCCCATTAAATGGCCATTAAATGGGCATTACCATCGGGGATAATTCCCATACATATGGGCCAGTAGGGACCTCCTCCACCTTCTAGCAAGCACATAGCCCATTATCTCCTGGTTTAATGGTGCTGCATTATTACTTCATTTAATGTCTGGGGAGCTCTGGGTTTGCACTTACAAAAAGCAACAAAAGTCTGCATTTTGAAATTCCCCTGGGTGACACCACCCAGGAGACGTTTGTTGAGGTCCTTTATTATGATATTGTGTTTGATTTAAATCTTGTTTTGACTTTGACTTGTGCTTACTGTTTACTTGAATGTTGATTAGATTTTTAAAAGACTCACAGCTTGGATTAAAATACAAACTGCTGCTACATTTACGGATTTTACGAGTTGTTTCCAGGGTAAGAACTCCAGGGAAGGTTTTACATGTATTTAATCAACCGCAAGACGTCGGCAACATTATCTGGGTAGTTTATCAACGCTTAGAATGGATAATGATGAGCTTTCTGGCGTACTTAAAGAAAGTCCCTACTGGCCGTTAGTAGTGGCCCATTTATTGGCTGATAATGTCCGGATGGAGTGAACCTTTTCTGTTAGAGGAGCCCCACTGGTGGTTCTTTTTGTCATATTCCTGGCATTTGATCATTGTGAATATTTTTCTGCTGGCCATATTTTTAGTGTCAGCATCTTTGAAATTAGAAAATAGAAACTGCTGCACGTCTGTATTAGAGCCATTACAGTATACAGTATATCTTGTGTAATCATGAGCTGCTCTGATGAGTTGAAGTGGGTTAACCAAGCCACCCTGGATGTGATACCACTTTATGTTCTTGTCGTACAATATTTTTTTTGCTTTTATTTCAAATTATCTTATGGTAACCTTCTTGTGACCCCTCCCATGGGCTCCTGACCACCAGGTTAATAACTACTGGTCCACAGCATATTTCTATGTGATGAGTTCTTGCTGTGCATACATTCATAAAGAGGAGCAAGCCAGAGGGAGTGAAAGCAGTGCATTCCTACAGAGACGGATTGATTGTATACAGCAAATCATTATTGTACGCAGGTAGTTGTTTTGAATGTAATATCCGCTCACTTTTCAAGATGAATGCACGATAGGAATGTGTTTCTTTCCATTGGAATCATTCCCATACGTGACAAAAGCAGAGCTGCTGAGAGCAAGGACAGAACTGTGTAGGTGAAGCGTGACACCTAAGAAGATGAGGAGGAGGAGGAGGAGGAGGAGGAGGAGGAGGAGATGATTACTGATGAGCACTGCAGTGAAAAAAAAAGGTCAGCAGGCCAGTACCAGAGACAGAGGCATGAAGGGGTTTCACTTTCTTGAGGTGGAAATCGCAATCAGCATGGGGAGACAGAGGCGTCAGAGGAGAGATGATGACGCAAATCTGAATCTGCCTGGCAGGATTCAGGATGGAAATGAGAGACAGAGGTAAAGAAACCGAGTGTGGGTGGCGGGGATAGTGCAGATGGACGGCAGGTGTTAAGGTATGCAATGCTATTAATAAGAAGATAATCAAACATGAAGCGACTGAATCCAGATGTTGCTGAAACTCAAAATAATCAACAGGTTATGTAATATATTGTGAGAATGCCTCAGAGTGTTTCAAGGTCGGCGAGACCATCGAGAGGCTTCCCCTGCACAACGCTAATCTTGCCAATGAAGTGTTTCCACCCAGCTGTCAATCAAAGTAACAGGCTTCTCTGCTAGTTGTTTGGAGGAGACCGGAAAATCAGCTCTAATGAGGTGTGTGTTTATGTACAGCAGGCTGTACCTCCCACAGTGTATGAGCCGATCCCAACCAGGCAGCTTCCTGAGCCTGCCCTCACAGCAAAACCAACTTACCGTAAATGTGAGGCTCCAGCTGGAAGGTGGTGATAGGATGTTTGCTCTAATAATCTCCCTCAGATCAAATCGATACATGAGCAGTGGATCTTTAGCTGTATTCACTTTAAATTCATGAACAATAATCGAAGCCAATAGTGGGCAGTGATGCATTGCTAAGCAGCTTGTTACATTTTCGTGGGTGAGCCGGTGTGCTTGAGCGGTCAGATAGGGTAGGAGTGAGTAGAGACAACAGTGTAGAGTTACATCTAAGGTAGAAAAGGATTGTTTTCATGAAAACAAACCTTAAATTGGTAAATCTGATGCATGGAGATGACTTTTTAGAAGTTAAATCAACAACCAGAGAGGAATTTGAAGCTTTATTTTCTTTTAATTTAATTTCACTCTTTAGTTTTTTCAGAAAAACATCAACTTTTTGGTAAAAAAAACAACTCTTTTGTAACACGTTTGAAGCTTCTCCTCTGTTCTCTGGGTTACAGGAGTGATGAGTCTAGTATTGAAAAGGAGCAAAAGCAGGAAAGCAATACTTTAAATGGCAAAAAAAGAAACATATTTGTAATACAGCATAAACTAAAATAAAGTGTGATGTGAGACAAAATGCATTACAACACATAATTGAGGGTGTGGTATAGTTGTATAATCTTTTTGGCTAGACTGTGAGGAAGGACTATGTAGCTTGTTCGCTGCAAGTATTCTGGTCTAAAACTAGAAGTCTAGCTTGTCTAAATCATAGCAAAGGTAGCTAATTACTTCTGCTGTTGAGTAATGTGATGAATAATGGAATTATGTTTGTAATTGATGGTTTGTCACGAGTAATTCAATGCTTTTTCAAGTGAATGCAAAAATTCATTTTGTTTTAATCATGTTTTGGATCATTTTGAGAACGACGATGGACAGTATGTTATTATAGTTTGTCCTTACTCAAAACTCTCATTAGATTAAAGGGAAAATAGCAATTAAACCCCGTCACCACTTCACACGTCTTTGCAGATAAACATGTTGCAGCTAATCAATGAATGAACAAGCAGTGGCTGTGCAAATAAATGGTTTTCTTTGTTGTATACAGTTTAAAACAACATTACAGAAACAACTCAAGCCTTCTCAGCATCATTGTTTTTTTAATTAGACCATACAAGTTTAAGTTTAATTGCAAAAGAAATGCATAAAAGCAGACCAGAAGAATAGTTAGAAAACTTAGTCTCTGCAGAAGAGCGTCGGCCTCCTGTAAATCCACACTCTGAAAAATCTGCTACCTGCTGCTTCTCAACTAGCACCATAGCAGAAAACATATTTCACAACACACGTCATCAAAATAGCAAACAACTCGCTGGAATTCAACCCTGAAGAAAGTGTTCGGTGGTCATTAAGCGGCCTATAGTTTGAACGGAGAAAGAACTGCAATAATAAGTCATCAGCAGAAGGTCAAATGCTGCACATGTATGTGTGCAGTGAGCTCTTACTAACCGCCTCAAGCAGGCTGACCTTCACCACTTAAACAATAAGCAGCCAAGATAATGCACTATACACAGCTTCACTTACATGTGTTTACACCTCTGAAAGGAGTGAAGAAGAAGAAATGTTCTCAAGGCAGGTGGCCTTAAAAGAGCCTTAAAGATGCTCTGGCTAACGGTCCCTGTCCATCATTGAGTTTAGTCAACCACAACAACATTACAAAGATGAAATCCCACACAAGACAAAGGCTAAATGGCATATCGATTGATGTAGGCAATGAAAAGTTGTTTCTCATGGGAGCTTTAAAAATGCACGATTGTTCAAAAGACGCAGTGGAGAGAAGCAGTAGAGATCCCGGATTGTCAACTGCTTAATGAACCAATTTGACCCGACACTGAAATACATCAGTACTCATATAGTCCCAAAGCCATTAAGGTATACCCTTGCTAATTAGGGAACCATTAAAGCCTCAAATAGCCTGATAAGACTGTTCAAAAGAATCCTTCCAGATGATGTTAGAAGCTGAGTAGAATAAGGAAGCTTGGGGGAGTTCCACCAGGCAAGTTTGAGAGGGAACAAAATAAATCTGGCTTCTTCTTTCAGGCAACAAAAGATGAACATCAAGATAACTTTGCCCAATCACACTGAATCAAAGAAATAAGAGCTTACAAGTCCTGAGAAACATGGACCAAACCTAAAGAGCCCATGTTATGCTTTTGGGGGTTGTTTCACCGTTGCTATCTTAGTTTTTTGAAATCAAATGTCACCAACAAGAGGTAGATCTGACTGAGAACTTGAGGATACTTTCACAACCTGTCAATCATAAAGTCCCAGCCTTACCCTGCTTTCCTATCTAGTTTGCTTCATCTGGGACCTTAATTTACAAACTGAACATCATGCTGTATTGAAGGGAACTTGAAACTAGTAGTTAAGACTATTAATTCATTGGAAGAATGTTTACTGCAGTCATAAATCTAGATAGAAGTTTGGTCACTTTGTTATACCTGTCTATACAATCTGACTTATTTTCAGCACCAGAAGAGTCGCCCTCTTCTGGCCGTGAGAAAGAATGCAGGTTTAATTCACTTCCATGTTGGCTTTACTTTCTTTACACCCAAAAACCATCTCTTATGTCTCATGTACTACCTTATTTTTCTGTGCTGCAGAGTCCTGTTGTTTTTCAAAAACTACCTAGAAACACATAAATGAAGGACGTAGCTGCTAGATCGTTTGCCACAGGGGTGGAAATGTCTTAAAGTGTCTACAGTTTGACATATACCCAGCTGGACCTTTGCTGCGTGTCATTCCTTTGCTCTCTTTCCCCAAATTTCCCTCGGGCACCACCTATCCAATGAAGGCAAAAGGGCACAAGATAAATAATTTAAAACACACATAAATGAGCCACACTTCCACTGGCTGACATGTTCCTTCATTTGAATACACATTTACACGCTAGTTTATTCAAAGTTTAAATACAGGAGCACCATACAAGGTGAGTAAGTACAAATTGTGACATTCAAAAATACAAACATCCTGACATGTATAGAAAACTAAATTTTCTAGCTGATGTGCATCAATTTATAAGATGTTGCTGGTTGTGTTTTTAAATCTTTGTAGTGACATATCAAAAACATTTTGGGTAGGGATGGGGTTCCTTTCTACTGCAATACTTCATGCATTTATTTTACAGTTTAAATAAAATAAGAAATATATACATATGTATTTTTAGCTCTACTAGATTCCAGAAATGGTAACATCAGCCCATCAACGAAATAGTTCATATAAACAACTATTACATTGATTTCCATTAAACTTTGTGCCAACGTTACAATCTCTAAAGGATGAATCCCAATGACTATTTTGTTATCCATTAACTTTTATCTTGGCCACCAGCAGGCCAGATTTTCAGTGCTTTGTTTTATGGTCAAATTTCTTCAAAATTAGCCTCAGGTTATATCAACAATACATGTTTTACAGTTTGCCATTTCCATCTTTGTAATTTGGGTTTAAACACCAAACTTTTTCGTATTTATGAGTCTCACCCCTGTTGGCTGCCTGGCAGGCATTCCGTACATTGATGAAGTGTACGGTTGTTTTTGTTTTCGTTCCAAGTCCAGATCAATATGTGTGTCCTTGTGGAGTACAGTCTTCTTTGGGAGAGAGTAAATAATGATAAACACTTACAGTTGTATATCTCTATCTATGCTCTGCATCCAAGTTTCTTTACGTCATCAGCTGTCAATTCTGAAATGTTTATCCATCCTTCACTCTTTGCTATTCTGTCTCTCCGTCAGTGGTTTGCTCAGCTTTAGATTGTGCACAGTGAGATTCGATTCCAGCATATAATGTTTTTGCTGTTCTTTGGTCCTGTAGTTACACGCTGGGTAAATTTTACATTTAAAGTGCTTCAAACAATGTAAGAACACAAAAGAATTCATTCAGAAGAAAAGCTATGCTGTTGTTGGTGCTGGACAAATGGACTAAAAAGATGGGTGCAAAGGTGGAGTATAGCTTTTCTTTGAAATGTTCTATATAAAGCAGTGAGGCCTGTCTCTGTCAGGGCTCTTTTATTTTACCCTGATGAAAGCACACACTTCAATGCACTTCTACTTGAAACCCCATCTCTGAGGCAGCTCTCTATATTTACACATACATACACACCACTTAGGTGCGTAATGAAGGCTTCATCCATGTTTTTCTCAAACAAGTTAATAAGGTTCATTTTATTATATATTGCTTTTATATTGTCATTTATGTTGTTGAGCCTCTGGTCTGTCTCTGACTAAGAAAAACTCCCAGGGAAAAGGAAGAGTTGCTGTCAAATCTTGCTGTGAAAGATGTACAATTCACAACTTGAGACTAATGAAGTGCATTATTGTCTTCAGGCGGGTGTGAAAGATTAGTCATGTTTCTACTAAAGCTGCAATGTGTAAATATCGAGAGCCTCGATATAATTTGTAATCACGTAACTAACTATAGCAAGCAAATTTTCTCATCAGGTGCTCATTTATTTAGCTGATTATGTTAATTGTGTGAGTTCGCCAAACAGCAAAATGAAAATCTTGGCTGTATGTCCTTGTCTTTGTATGCATGTTTGGTAAAGCGCTCATTATTTTTGTAGTTTTTAAAAGCAACAACACCACAAGTCTTTTACTGGCAAGTCCGAAGCCTTGATAATACTCTCTTGTGAATGCGCACAAGGACATCTGTGGACACGTAGTTGTTGTTATTGTACGACTTTTTAGCCCGCGTGGAGTCCACTGGGATGACTCCGCTCTATGCATGTGCAGTAGATCGGCATCTACGTATTCCTCTCATACATCCTACTGCCCTTGTAGCAAAGTCACCAGTCCTCCCGCAGACCAGATTTACAAAGTGGACGCAATTACTGACTTTACAATCTACGTGATGTAAGTTTGAGATAGATAAGGCCAAGAGATTGGTGGGTGTTGAGTTTAAATGGCAGACAGCTGGTCAACAGAGTTTTCAGTCTACCATTAAACTTAGAAACCTACATTAAGCTGTGACACTAATGTTAACGTCAGCAGATGTTAGCAGACTCATTTTAGAACGGGGCCAAATATCTGGTTCGACATGCAATTCAAATGGTGAATAACTGCCCTCAGTGATCATCAGGCTGGCTGTTGGACAAACTAGTGGGTTTCTAGCAACTCCTAACTAGTAGAAAAAACTAAGAATACTCTACCTTCTCTGTCACTTGAGCTTATTTTACTGGCAAAGCATTTCAGTCCTATTACCTTTATCATCCAAATTTGTTTTGTCTTCCAGTTACCTGTCAACAAGAGATGTGGTGTGTAAAGCGAGCTTGTTTTAACATCACTGAAGTAGTTATTTACATGTTAGGGCTTAAACTGTTCTCAGTCTTGAGATTGGATTTGTGAATGTGCACCTTCATAGTGTAATTGACACTTGTTTGAATAAACTTTATTTGAATTTCGAATGAACAAAACCATCCAGGGGTTCTATGTATACATTTACTTTGAACACTCTTACTGTTTTAGCATCAAAAAAGATGCAGGTTATGGGTGAGTAGGAGGGCCGACATAAACGCTTTTAGTTACCATTAGTTAGGGTTATTAGTTACCACAACATAAAAATGCACTGTCTCTGTGAAGCTTTTGACGTCCTTAGCCTGACTGAAATATTGTCATTTGGAGTCACCATTCAGTCATTATTACCGAAAGTAGCCAACAAGCTGTTTCCCATTAAATGTAACCCTACTTTTAAATGGTTCTGTCAATATTACTGCGCTTATGAGATTATAAACATTACGCTATTTGTTAGTTTTTACTGAGAGCGAACAACTCTGACCGATAATGCCACAAAATGAACCTGCGCCACTGCTTGCTCTTGTTTAAACCTCTTGACAACCACAAATACAAACCTCTAATTCAATTCCTAGAAAATCATTTAATTTATATCACAATGCAATCTTAATTAGAAAACCTGTTGTGGTGTGTATATAAGAGAGTGAGATTTAGATGTGCAAATACCTAGACTGGGCCCTAGAATTACATTTGTCACATCTGACTGCCGATGTGTTTACCTGTTCGTGGAATGTTTTTGCTGCACATTTAATCTAAAAGAAATTAGAAATATATTGTTGATGCTTCTGTCTGACTTTCCACCCATGCTAATTGCCAACCTTGATTTCTAAACAATAGGGTATACACAACAGGCAGTGGAAAGTGTCAAACAATGCAGTCCTGCAGCCTGACAACAATTATTACCAGTTGGCAAGATACCACCATGTGCTCTCTTTTTTAAGAGGCTGTGTACAGATTGCCATTTACTGTAGTCAAATGGTTTGGGAGATTCAATCGGAGAGAAATGGACTGAGGGTTTTTAGCCTTTAAAAGCGTCCACCAGCTGAGGGTGCAACCAGAGCACCCCGAGCAAAAGTCCGAATCACCTGACCTTTACACGCCAGATAATTCCAATTTACGGCCGCGTACATGGCACTAATAGAGGTCAATTGCTCGCGTTTGAGAATGTATGTGAAAGAGAGACAAATACAGGGAGATGAGAGAGATGAAAGGAGACGGCGATGAGGATGGACAGGTTGCAGGAAGAAGTTTAAAGATAATGAAATCTGTAGAATAACGCCACGGGGATTCATCAGTGTTTCATTACGCCCAGCTAATAAGTTGATTTTTTTTTTTTTTTTTTTTTAAAGGGAATTGTAACTTGCATTCTAGTAAAAAGTCTAAAATATATAAAAAATAAGAGATCATTGTGCAAGAACAGCATAAAGCTCAAATTAAATAAAATTCAATCAGCTTAGATGAATAAAAAGATAATTCTGTTTGCCAATTACTGACTGCTGCTTGGCGTTATTTCAAATGGCTAAAATTAATACCTTCATATCATCAGTTGCTCAAATTATGCGAGCGTCTCGTAATAACAAACCTCACAGAGAATTACATCCCAGCTCCTCTGAACTCTTCAGAGTTTTATGACTTCTCTCAGCTCCTCATTTTGCTTATATACAGCTTCAATGAATGGATTCGCTCTCACTGCTCTCATACATAGACTGCACATGAAGATGGATGGCATGTCACCATCTCCTTAAGCGATCGGGCAGTGGAGACGTGGTATCGATTCTTGTTCCAAACGACTTAGCCAGTCCAAGATGGTGCTGCCCATTTCTGAGATTTGTACTTTTTATTGTCACTTTTAGGGCGCTATCAGGACGTTAAGAAAACCCCAACGTATACCACCCAGAACAGAGCAGCAGACAGACGAAGTTAATGATCACAGAGTGGAGCATTTAGCAGCTGAAGAGACCAGAGAACAGCGTTTAGGGGAATATTAGACTTATATCGGACTGTTATCTAACTAATATGTATAGGTCAGATGCTATAGGACAACTCAGAATGAAAGCTAATGCTGTTTCATATCCACTAAAAGTATGACAACCCACTACTTGAGAACCCCCTGTAGTGAAGGTTATATTTTTTCCTGGCCTGTATCGCTGTTTGTTTTTTTTAATATGCTCGAAGAGATATAGTGCATGAATTAAGCAGTCAATGCCATGGCTGTGCATTTCCACTTTTAAAGCAGTGTACCAGGTGGAGCCAACAGCGTAGAGTTATATCGAAGTCATTTTACGGCATGAAGGGATTATCTGCATGGAACAAAACGTCTAAGTATGTAAGTCTGATGTACTGGGATGAGCTTTCAGGGGCTTAATCAATGACTGGAGAGGGGATTTTAAAAGTGTTGACAAGTCACTGGTGTGTTTACAACTTTCACTTTCTGCTGTTTAAAGTCATCCAAGAAAATCTGTTATTGTAAGTGCAACATGCAAATTTACTTAATCTGTTTTAAACTGTTTTTAAACACAGTTAATATTACATCATTTCAAATGAAACTGTCATGTGATCTTTCTTAATCTTTATTATTTTAATTGTAAATCATTAGCTTGTACCAGCAGCTTGTAAACCATCCTCACACTCTTAATCTTTTATGCTGCAAATTAAAGGGGAGTCACGACCTCCATTACGGTTTTTAATGCTCAGCTTTCCAAACCCCTTATCAGTGGCATCAACTGTAAAATCTTTCTTTTTGGATGCTTGCAATTGAACCAAGACTTTAAGGTGTTTGTGGTTATTTAATGAAAAAAACGCTGCAAAGTGGTTCAGCCATTTTCTAGCGTCTGTTGTGGCATTTTACAAGGACAACCGAGGGATCTCTAGGTAATTGAAACCATTCCCAGTGCAACTTCAGCATCCCCACCTCCAGGCAGTATCCTTTGGGAGGGTACATGTAAAATATTAAAACCTTCCACCATTTAGTCACTTAATTACCGTGATGCTCATTATGAATGTACCCATTATTTCCATTTGTTTGATGATGTGGGTTTTGAGGTTTTTTTTCTGCAATATTTTTGCAGAAAATATAATTCACTGTGTCTGTGTAACCTCCAGCAAAGGGTTTTGTGCTAATTAGATTGTCCTGGGCCATTTGTTTTCATGACGTTAACAGATATTAGAATGCTGGTAATTGGACTGACGCAGGGACAAATCAGGGATATAGCTTTTTATTTGAGGATTGTAGCTCCTCACTTTTCAGGCTGTACATATAAATTTGTTACAGGCATGCTAATCAGACTTTAGAGGCATCTGATGTAATCTGTAATAAATCTACTTGTCATTTAAGTTGTTCTTTGATTCAAATATCTTGCGGGTAATTGCTGGCTGAGTGCCATGCTTCACACAAAGATTTCATTGTGAAGCAGAAAATCAGGGGATTGGAAGACAAGTGCATCTCGACTTCATGCTTGATTGACAGTTTTGAGGATTTTATGTATGTCAGCTTATATCTAGGTTAACATAATGGATATTTCAAAGAAGTTAATTAAGCTAATCATGGTAGTTTTGAGTGTCTTCGTGGGATGTCCCTCTTGACATATTTGTCACACGCTTAAGGATCGTCAAGCAACGTGAAGGCATCCAACTGGTGACGTGTTTTCACAGAATTCTAACAGGCCACCTAGAGAGAGCTGTAAATGCTGCCCCAAATACTCCCCTTGAGCTGTCGTGGCCATTAAGCGTACAGATTTGTCCAAAGAAACAGAACTGTGCATTGTCCAACTGCATGTAAAGGCAGAAACCATCATCACAGGAAGGGTCAAAACCTGCAGTCATGTTGGGCTTTTCCACCAAAGGAGGGTTGGTTGTGCTGAGCCATGCTGTCAACAGCTGACACCGCCAACATTTTCAGCTGTGGGCTCGTTTTTCTCTGCAAAATAAAGTCCTGTGTCTCAGTAGAAACAGCACAACAGTGGCTCATAGTTCTTTTGTAGTTTTTTTTTCCCACTCAAGTGTCCCCAAGTGTCATCAATACCAAAAAAAAAAACGTTATATACTATATATATGTTCCTGCTTGTATTTACTCTGCTCTGCACATCAGCTCGAGAAAGATATTTCACCATGCTGAATGTAACTTCCAGCAAGTTACTAACAACTCTGCAGAATCTAGTGCAAACAGCTTTTGAATGAAACATTTAGCTTCATATGATTTGGATGAAATATCACAGTTTTAAGCTTAGTTGTGGTTCATTTTTTAAACAGATTAGTTTAAAGACCATCGGAAAGTTTTCTCTTTTCTAGTTATCCTCTATCTTCTATGACGGTTTGTCTTTATTTCTTTTCTTTTTTATAAGAAAACAAGACCTTAAACCCGCTGAAGGGTTTTGGGTTTCAGAGAGAAAGTAGCTGGTTCCTTCCTACTTTCACACCTGGTCAATCGCTAAAGTGAGCACGATAAGCTTGAGTGTCTGTTTTAGAAAAGTTAGAAAAATCTGCAGCACTGTCGGACAGTCCAACAAACACTTCAAGCCAGGTTTAACATGGGGAGAGTTGCTGTGAATACGTCATCCAACCAAGTTGAGAAGCAACACCCAAAGGTGGCGGAAAATGCTGATTGTAATCCTTTAATTTGGGGGTAATGAAGCACAGTGTCCAACACATTTTCCTGAGTTCAAGGAGTTCAAGAATGAAAAAAAGAGTGCTTAGGGGAGAAGTTTAAACCCTGTTTGCTTTGTGCTCTCCACATAGCTGTCCAATCAGCGGATGACGTAGGTCGCTCATCCGATTTTGTATTTTGGAATTTAACTGATATCGTCTTTCACAGCTTGCAGAGGGCGAGCTCACAGGGCATTGTTCCTCCATCGACAAGCACTTCTACTGGAGTAAACTGGTGGCTTTAATTTGAAGCGTACTGAAGCCCTGAAGGATTTGTGTAGCCTTTATTCAGGGAAGCATCCCTCTGAGCAGGGCTCTCTATTTCAGAAAGACCCTGTTCACAATCACACAGTTACAAGTATTCACATGTGGAGGTACAACCACAGTCTTCTCTGCTGAGTCACTGAGTCACGATTTAATCACAAGAGTTTTAGGGGCCTAAATAGACATTTTATAGTTGCATTCAGTCAGAAGCACATTCTCGTGGATGGTCTGTTGAAAGGTAATGTGCTGTTTATCTGTGGGTGAATGATGCACAATGCTTGCATTATTTAGGTTCCAATGTTATTCTCTTCTGTCACACAGATAAAATAGAGAATGGGGATGTCTACCAGAGAAGAAGAGGACCTCATTCTGGCAACGCAGATGAACAGGAAACAGGAAGTAAACAACAGGAAGAGGTTGGGCAGACAGGCAGCAGCTGGCGGCGAATTCTCCTTCTCATCCTGGCCATCACCATCCACAACATCCCAGGTGAGAACCAGCTATAGGACATAAGATGGTGCCACAGAAGGGAAAATTGATTCATAGAATGTGAATCTTGGTCTTTCTCTTCTGTTTAGAGAGTGAAAGTCACATTCTCTGGGTTGTTTGGGCCATCCATCACTTGGTCCATACCATAGACTATATATAAAACATGGATGTGGCTACAGTGGCATCAACCACAGGTTTTTTTTTTGTTTTTTTTTTAATGTTTTTAAAACTGAAGTTTCACAAACGAGGAGGGGATCTGACTGAGAATTCATGAACACTACATACACCTGCACAGTAGTGACCTGCCAGTTACAAATTATACCCTGCTTTGTTGTCTATTTTCCTGTAAATTTTGAAAAATCACAACAATTACAAATAATGCAGGTTTTAGTGTGACACAAAAAGAAAGCAACCAATTACAAAATTACATTCCTAAACAACTTAACTGCTTCCTTAAAAGTGACACAAAATCCATGTTCGGAGGACAGAGAGGGGAGTATTGATGCATAAACCAGAGACCAGACTTTTACCTAGAAGACCAGGGTTCACATCTGGTGATAGACAAAAGACTCTCAGTTTCAGACTTAAGTTTTGTTTTCACTCGTTTACTTTCGATTTTCACTTGCTTTCTGGTTAAGTTTAGGAACCGAAACTACGCGGTTAGGTTTAGGAAAATATCACGCCTAAGTAGACATTTTAACATGTTAAAGGCTTGGTTGGGGTTGAGGACCAAAATTACTTCATTAGGGTTTGGAAAAATATGACGGTTTGGGTTAAAATACTTTTACTACATGTTTGAAGCGTCTCCTCAATTTACAAGGGCGACATGTCCCGCCTTATCTAATCTGTAATGGGTTAAGTAAAAAGTAACTGGCAAAGATGCAGGTATTAGAAATGAATTTGTGAAACTTTACAAATGGAATCTGACAGGGATTTTATTCACCGCAACAAGTACCTGAGAATGCAGCTTCGTTTTCGAGGAACATAATTTTGTGGAAAATAAGTTGAAGTAGGGAACGAACTGGTTTGTTTTGGCTCTTCACATAAAAGTCCAGTTTTTGTAAATACCTTCATGAGGCACACAATAATGTCTTAAGATTTTCTCTGCAAACATTTAAGCCACTGTCTGCAATCATAGCAGAAAAGAGTCCGGCAGCTCTTACAAGCTGAAAGGAAAATACAGTTTGAACCGAGTTCAGGTGGACTGATTATCAATACAAATGCAAAACAGGACGCGCTCATGCATCACATACGCCGAATCAATTCAAAAATAACATTATTAATGGCAACACAAGGCGTGTTTGTGTGTCTGTGTGAGGTTGTTAATATTACATGAGCTGTAACAGTAAAATGTGTAGGTACCAAATACAGTGTCGCTGGATTTCCATTTCTTTCTGAATAACTCATCTGCTGCTCAGCTCCGCAGAGGGCCAGCGATGAAGCTTCCCTGCTACTGAATTTTGTTTACCAGCCGCGGTTGTTGGCGCGCTGAGTGTGGGCTGAATGTAAATATCGCTTTTCTTCTTCGCTTCAAATAAGTCGTTTGAATATTTATGGTTTCAAAATCCCATCAAATAGACAGGTTTCCCCTGGAATAGACCCTGCATTATTGAAGACTGCACAGAGGTCAGCAAGTCACCCTTCTGTCAATTCTAATAAGCTAATTAGACTAATCACCTGTCAGTCATACATCAAAGAGGACACCCGGGGACGAGCAGTGTTCAATATACGCTGAGTTTTAATCTATCAGCTCCGAACCAAACGCTTGATTACGAAAATTAATATGATGCAACCTATGTAAAAAGAAAGCCACGGGGAAGCAATTAGCAGCAAGGTCGCCAACGTCATTAACACCCATTGACTTAAAATGTATCAGTGAGTTTAGGTAGCTTAATGTTTATAGGGACATTTTAATTTTTCCAGAAGATAGAGAACGCCATCTGATGTGGGCCTTCAAAGCCCAATTAGAGACTCAATGTAAAATAGATTTGTCACATTCCCTAAACCTCTTTCTTTCATGTTTTTCTCAATAAGTTCGCCTCATGTATATCATTTTTCTTGTTCCGTTGCTGTAGAGAGCTGTAAGATGCCCTTGAGACTCTATAATATGCCTTACATCAGTTTTCACAGCACAGTTTCCGTGCTCAAAGACCTGAACATATTTGCTCCATTCTTACCGAAACACCGAAAGCAAACAGGCTTAGTCCCAAGAGTGCAATCATAAATGTCAGCAGTGTTTACTTACTTCAGCATGTGTTTGCACATACAGTTAAGCCCTAAATTATTCATATCCATGCCTAATTTTGACCAGAAATGGTAACAGTAGATGGTGACACATTGCGTTGGAGGTATTAATGACGGATTGTAACTATTTCTGTGTCATTTTTTTTTCCATTTTTAATTAAATCGCCACGTCTGACATTATTAACCTTCATTATCCACCACAGCAATGAAAGTTGCCAGCAACTGCTAAAACCCGTTCTGCAGGTCTCCACTGGGGTTTTCTTCCACTCTTCTTTTTTTGATCTTTGAGGTTGAAGGCTCCCTTGCCATCACTCTGGTCTTTATCTTCCTCCACAGATTTTCAGTGAGATTCAGATCTGGTTTCTGGCTGGGCCGCTCCAACATGTTGATATTGTTTTCAGGTACTATTTCCACTTGGACTGCATGTTTCTGATCAGTGTCTTCCTGGAAGGGCCAATGTTGCCCAAGGCCAAGTTTATCTGTGGACTGTTTTAGGTTTTGTTCCACAATCTTAATGTAGTCTTCTTTTCTCATGATACAGCTTAGTTTGAACTTGCCAGGCCCACTGCTTCCTTCTTAGTCCGGGTGAGCTTTTGTGTCTCTTTCTGAAAGAAGTGGGTCCTCATCAGACCAGCCTTGTTTCAGTGCCTGCAAGAGTGTCTAAATATAGATGTTGGTACCAGAAGTGTTCAGATTGATCAGAATGGCCTTGGTGGGGATCGTTGGATTCGTCTTGGCATCTCACACTACCGTTCTTGCCGGTGTAGATGTCACCTTTGACTTCCTACCTTGCTTTTAGAGATTTTCCACAGTGTGGCTCTACTTGTACTTCTTGGTGATGTGGCCACTGGCACCTGAAAACACTTAAATATGACTTTATTGCCTTCACCTGTGATGGACCTTAAAAGCAAACTCATTCAGCTCTCTGGTTTTAGCAACAACTTTCAATTGACTAGTAAGTGACGAGAGAAACAGTGTCAGCTGTTCTCAGTTTAGTTTATCAGAATGCTGTAGGACATGGTAGAAGTATCAGGACCATTTGGAGTGGTAAAAAAACAAAGAAACAAACATTATTTTCTTTTTAAAAAATTGCAGCAATTTCAAGGGGTATTACTCATGTTGTAATTTTGGACGTTGACTACCTTTTGTCGCTTGTCATGTCCAGCCAGAAGACACTTATTGTTTAGGTTTAAAAAAATGACCATACTGTTGCCCATAAGTTTCTTTTTTTTACCTCTTCTCATGAAATGATTGGGACAATGCGATTTATTTCTTATAGACAAAGTGTATATCTTCTCAGATCTTTATTGATTTCACACTATACATACAACACATATTATATACTGCTGTGTATTCAGGCTTTAGCAGAATTGGGGGTATTGAACTATAGGATTAAAGGTTTTGTTTTCATTGTTCAACCTTGGTCCCTTTTACAGGAAACACATATTCGAGGGGATCTCATGCATTAGAATGTCCAATATTACTCTTTCAAATGTCTCTCAGTCACCAATATTGAGTCTGGCCACCCCTGACACAGATCAATGTGTTAAGACATCGTGGCATACTGTCCACAAGCTTGTTGATGGTGTCAATGGGCAGGACATCCCACTCTTCAGTCAGATCCCAAAGTCAGAATTGGTTTCACCTGGTAACTGGGACTCAGTATGGAATCACTGAACCTGGTCAGAAGTCATTACTGACGTGCAGAAATAGAAATAAAAAGAGAAATGTGTCTGAAAACAAAAATTATTCCAACTTTATGGGCGACGGTGTCTGTCAATTTGGCATGGATATAGTTTTGGACTGAACTGTATGTGTTTTTATTCTAACGTTGCCCTGCTACATGACCTGCTGCACTGCAGTCTGATAGAACCATTATTCTACAATATGATGCTGCAATGAAGTTGGACCACCACTGCCGCTCGATTTATTTTCCACCATGCATTCACTCACCCCTGTGTTAAGATGATTTTCCACTCCCTTTCTTTTCTTTTCTATATTGTAGCAGTTATCAGCATGTGTACACTGAGAATGCATTCCACTGTGTTCAGCCTGTGCTTGTTTTCTGACACAGCGAACATGCCGACCCGCAGAGTGCATTTCTCAGTATTCAGTACAAGACAGTGTAAGCAGAGTACTGTCAGGTTAAATCCTGATGCAATAATGGCAAGAACCAAAAAGAACTACATGAAATGAACCAGACAATATTAAAAGTTCAGCGAGTACGTTAGGTTGTTATCGCTGCATCACAGCATTTGCAGTGGGAGAACACGGTCGAAAGAAATGCAGCGAATCAGTGCGGGAGGACTGACAGATCCGTGGTTGGGTGTCTAAGATAATAACAAACTTGTGGTGGATGTAGAACAGAAGCAGTAATCTGAATCTTCAGCACTGTTTCAGCTCAGACCTTCATTATCATATTCAGAAAATACAGCAGAAGTCAATCTTTTGCTACATCACTTCAAATATGGACTTTTGTTTTATACAGTTTGTATAGTCTTCATTAAATGATCACAACAGACTGTTATTTAATATATATTTTACTTACATATAAAGCAAACCCACGTGGATAATAACCCCTGATAGCTGAGAGGTGTTCGTTGAAGCGTTTAGGGGGAATTTGACTGATAAATTGTAGCCTGAGAGACCAGATTCACAGTCACTCTGGTTCAGATTAAAGCCTTTCAGATGATCAATTAATGGCTGTCAGCTTTTGTAACAGGTTTTACTCTTTCTTTCTCATTCTTCGCTCTCGTTTTCTGTAGTTAGAGTGAATTATTCATGTCAGCACATTGCATCCTAACTGGCACGTTCCATTTTTACTTCTCAAATGTGCTATAAGTGGCAACATTTCTGTGGGCATGACAGCAGCGCTCTGATGGAGGTTTTATGTTGTGATGCTGTGCTGCTGCAAGATGTTTCACTTGGTTTGGGCGCTGTATGAAATGCATCCCATTTTCACCATAAAATGTACTATTGGTAATGCAACTTTTAATAAAACACACTTTGCTTTTTCTTTAGAATGTCTCATTGTTGTTTAGTGGTGGAGATATGCAAAAAAAAAATCACAATATTCCTTCTATTTGTAACTTTTCTGACCAGAGAACTAAAGTCAAATGAGATTCCACAACGCTTTTCTTCTTTATACTTTATCTTTACTTTTCTACTTTTCTGTAAGACTGCATTTGTGAGGACATAATTGCAGTATTTACTTCAATGGGCTGATTAAATGAGTGAACATCTTGAGCGGAGCATTGATATATTGAACAATTAGCATCAAGTGTAGCCGACATGATTAATGAGAAAATGCAGTTTCACTTGTTTGGATGATTTTTCATGTCAGACTTGATTGACCTCCATTAGTGTGGAATGATTGTTTGCTCCACAGATTGTTGGTAAAATGCAAATTAGGAACATGTGTATAGCAGGAGAATCCAATCAAAGTGGCTGAAAGAGTTCCACTAAATACCAAAACTTAGTGTGAAAGGTGAGTTCATTAGAGAGTGGAATGGCTCACGGCATCACCGTCTCTGAATTGTGACATGTGTTCCTTTACGAACACGTGAGGTCACATGACACACGATGAACTGTCAACATGAGTTTCTGCTTTGAAATATGAAATAGAAATATGTGTTGAATTTTTGTCAGAAAAAGATGGTTTCTTGATGAGGCACATTACTAGTATGAACCTCAACTTAGATGGAAATGTAACTTCAGTGGATAGAGATTCTATGTCTGTAAGTGTTTGTGGATAGAGTGTAGATGATTGTACCGTATGTATGTATGTGCAAGTTTTTTTTTTACATGCTGTTCAGCAACTATAACAGCAACTGCCATTTGTTTGCCATTTCATAGCAGTTATCAGCATGTGAACACTGAGTATACATTCCACTGTGTTGAGCCTATGCTGGTTTTCTAACACATCGAACCACCTAACCCCTGGCTAATCCAAAAATGAACAGGTGGAGTGTTAATGGAGATGAGGCCAGTCATACATCTGCACTTATACAGTGCTTTTTTCTACCTTAGTGGTACCCAGAGTGCTTTGCAATGTGTTTCTCATTCATCTATTCACACACACAGTCATATACCAATGGTGACAGAGCTGCAATGCAAGGTGCTAGCCTGCCATTGGGAGCAACTTTGGGTTCAGTGTCTTGCCCAAGGACACTTCAATTGTGGAGGGGCGGGGGGATCGAAGCACCAACCTTGCAATTAGAGGGCAACTTGAGTCACAGCTGCATAATACAGCATTTATCTGTCACTCAAAGCAGCCACGTCCTTAATAATGCTTAACTCTAAACCTTAGCCCTCATTATAGGGCACTCATTGAAATACTGAAAATTTTACATTTTAA
>NW_007578445.1:252793-265462 GCF_000690725.1 Stegastes partitus
AATCCCTCAGCTGGACCCCACAGCAAACAACTTCAAACAGATGCTGCATGGTGACATTTGTTTTATTATTTTTTTCTCTTGTTCAAACCCAACTTTCAATTTCTCATGAAAAGCGACAGCTCTGAGCTCTCAGGACCATTCTGTGTCGTGTGTGATGTACTTATCTCTTAAGGGAATGTGTTATTATGCTCATCTGATTAAATATGCAAGATTAATAACATTACTTTGTTCTTTCCGAAGCAGATGTTCTTTTTACTCCCGTCGTTGCTCTCCTGTTGCATCTCGGTGTTGTGTGTCATTTTAATGCTTAAAATTGCAATAAGACGAACCTGTTTGGTTTCTTTGAAGTGTCTCTTCACCAGGTAATCATGTAATTTAACGTGAGCTGCAAACACTGAGGGCCTTGCTCTGTAATAACCCCATTTAGTGCTTCAGGCTGATGAAAGAAATCTATTTACATCAAAATCTATGTTCGACTTTAACTCCGATATTGAGCAGTAATTTGTTGTTCAGTGCAGTACAAAAAAAAAACAAAAAAAAAAAAGCTGCCACTTAGTGCGGTCCTTTTCAGCGGTGAGTGATATGACACCTGTCTGTCCCTGGGGGGAATAGAGGCTCATATGCTGGAGGCGTTAGATTCTCCAGCAACGCAAACCACAGCTGCATAATAACATCTTCAAAGAGGCTATGAACACTTTGACAGTATGGAGACAGAGACGGAGATTGATGGCCGTTCTTTATCCCCCCCCATTTAGGTTGGACCCTGTTAGTGTGATTGATGGGCATGGATCAGTGACAGCTGCTAACTAACAGTTGGGTTGGACAAAATAAGAAAAAACCAGGAATATCATAGATGGTTCTTTGGAAATACAAGATGTCATTGATGTTGAAGGCAGACTGTTATAAGAAGTTTTTGATATTCTTGACCAGGTAAACTTGACTGAGCGGTATTGTGGGTTTTTTGCAAGCTTTTACAAAATAGTGACCATGAACATATTTTGTTACAATAAATAAGGATTAAAACAATCTGTAAGTATCCAAAATACCACAATATAAGCCTGGGACTTGTACGAATTATCCAGGGATTACAATTGATCATGTTCTTCTCTTTAACTTAAACCAAACTAGAACTATAATAACAAGTCAGTTTACTGAAACTTAATCATCATGATTTCAATCAGCAACAATTTCAAACATTCTCTGGTCCCAGCTTCTCCGGTGTGAGGATTTACTGCATCTATGCGTCATGTATCGTACTAAACTGAATATGTTTTGGATTTTGAGCCATCAAAAGATGTCTTTATGACCTGTACTTCAGTAGCTCACATGGTAGTTTCAGCATGATGTGCATTACCACAGCACTCTATGAGCACAACACTCTTCCTTTTCTTGACTGCTCTAAGGCTAACATCGCTGCAAAACAACATTTCTGCACATGTTTTAGCTTAAATGCCTATCAGGGAAGGGCAGGATTGGACCCCTTTGAGGTGCTGGAAGGTTTTTTGAAAACATCTGTGCACCAAGTGTTGAGCTTGAATGATTGCAACTTAAAGGTAAAGTGAGTCACTCTCAACTAATGCAGTTTTCTATTGAATTCTATGAATACCTACTCACATTCCACTAGCTGTGTTTGATGTTTGTACGTCATCCTGGCTCTGTCAATAGGACACAAACAGAGTGGCTGGGACCAATCGGCAGAATACTCTTCCTTTGTGTCTGTAGCATGTTTGTACTCTTGTACAGGATGAGGAAAAGGAGGATGGAGGGAAGGATGATGTTGATACCCATGTCAAATTTTGATTTATATTTGATTTATAGTAAGTTTATATTTGACTAATAGGGTACCTCTGGGTAGAAATGACTGTTAACAGAAGAGTATTACACTTGGATGTCACTTATTAGCCGTCCCCTGCCTTGTGCTGCCACCATGCTCAGCTGTCGCTTAGTGATGGACCCTAATCACAAGCTTGCTAAACTCTTCGGTTTTGGCCATGACTTGCATTTGTCTAAATGACTGAAGAACTACTGCATCAGCGGTTCTCTTTTTATAGTGTATGAGAATGCTGTAGAACGTAGGGGGGGAAAAAAGAGGGTAATTTTTTAAAATGGTATCGAGGCTGCATTTTCCAAAAAACATTTGCAGCAATTTCAAGATGTATGAATAATTTTTGACATTATATTTTCGAGAAAAAAAAATGTTTAATACAATTTTTTATTGTTTTTTGTCTAGTGTTTATGCCATTTCCAGCCAGAAGAAACCTATTAGTCCAATTAAAAGTCAGTATAAATCAAAAGTTGGCATTGGTTTTAAGAAGCTCAACTGTTTGAGCTGGCGACCCATGTATAGGAGCTATCGTCCCCGACGCAGCGGTCATGGGTTCGAATCCCACTCATGGCTCTTTGCTGAAAGTCCTTCCCCCATTCTTCTCCTCCACTTCCCTGTCTCTCTCTCTCTCTCGACTGTCCGATCCAATAAAGGCAAAAAGGCCAAAAAAATAAAAAAGAAGAAGAAGAATTCTTGGCTTATCTGTATCTAAATATGCTAATTAGCTAAATATCAACAATCAAAGAGAGGCTGACAAAGTGGGAGAAATGAAACTGAATTAGTGAGTAGAGATATTTCTATTACAAGATGGCCTGATTCTCTTGTAGCACTGATTGAATAAGTGCCTTAGAAATGTACATGATTCTGATTCAATCCACACACCAGTCAAACGTGGAGCCATTTTTGGATTTTGCCAACAGAGACAGCAACAAATTTAAATAAACATCATTAAAAACCATAAGGCACTATTTGGGAATTTACCGTGCAAAGTCATTGAGCGTTTACTGAATTTTACAGCAGATTTATCATCAGGGCCAAAGATGAAACATCCAGCGCACGGTCGTATATTTTTCTTAAGGCAACTATGTTTTGGAGTCTCTCTAAATGTAAGGGATGAGCTGCCACTAATTACATTTCTTTGGATGCTGAGTATTGTAGGGGATTAGATCATCGTTTACCTCAAGCAATTTCTATTTTTTTATAGTAGAATATTAGTATTTTTGAAATGTCACCTTGTTATTTATAATGAAGGCAGCAGGAAAAAAAAAACACAGCATGACTTAGATGTGGTTGAAACAAACATTTTAACCAAAAAAACAAAAAACAGAACACATGTTGGAAAAAATAGTAAAACCTCACAGTTGGTGCAGTAGTAAAAATAAAAAAAAACAGAAGAGGGAGCAGAGAGAGTAGCAGCTCAGTGGGGAAAAAAGGAGTGTGTCAGTGGGTGAGTGGTGGAGATTAAAGGAAGGTACAATGGAAATGAGTGGCTGCTGTGACAATGACCTGTCAGCAGCAGTATCGTCAGTGTCGCTTAAAAGAGCATAGAACATTAAGCAGGAACTGGAGAGGACCAGCTGCTGTGCACATGCAGACACACAACACACACACACACACACACACACACACATGAAAACACATACAAAACAAGGTGCACACATTTCTCCCAAAACCAGCTTGAGTTTCCTCCTGGGAATAAAAAAACAACAACAACAAAAAACACACAGCACAACATGAAACCTTTGTCGTTGCTGCCATACCAGAATTGAAGATTCACACCTGACTGCATTAAGAATCTTCTCAACCTGGGCCAAACTGAGAGTCGAGGGGTTAGGAACTAAACATGAGCGGTTAGATTCCCACCTATCCCTAGTCCCAAAAAAAAAACTGCATTCTCGGTTACCTTTTGAGGGAATCGTATTTGGTTCCACATCACATTTGATTGTGAAGTGTTAGAAATGTGTTTCTGTTTTTACCCTTTGAGGAGGATGGTGCCAATGTGGGCCGAACTACATTTACTAGTTTTAGAGAAATATGGGGTCAAAATTCTGTGTTGCTAAAAAAAAATTTGTGGTTGTCAGAAGAGTAATTATATGCATCCAAAGATGTTTCAACACTGTCCACACTCAACACTTTGTGATGACTTATTTAAGTTTGACTTTTGCCTTACCTGTTGCTGAGTGCCAAAGTGGGCCATACCACATTTTCTACTTTTTGAGAAAAAACTGGTTTGTCTTGCTAAACATCACTGAAGAGTTTACATGGGTCATCATAAGGAACTAGAGATACTTTTGTGGACCATGGGGTAGAAATAGATGCTTGGTGGTGGTTGTTAATGAAGTTTTTATTTTACCTTACCGTACCTACGAGTTGAGTTTTCACAGGGCTTGAGGTTGCGCTGTCCGCCATCTTGAATCGCAAACATGTGCACCTACCTGTGCCTGCGATATAATAGTCAACAATTCCTGTGGCTTGGCCCAGTTAGCCACTACATTTTCATGCCAGAACCATTATGGGCCAACCTTCAAAGTCGCATTATGACATTACTAGTGGGCTGTTGGTTGGACCACTTTGCCACCAACTAGTAGACCATAAACACTTATCAAAAAAAAACATAAAACTCAACTTTGGATTTGTTGTGGTTTGGCCCCTTTTCACTGAACCCTTCCTTTGTTGTATTGTCACTCCCTTTCAGCCAACCAATATTCTATTAGATGGGGAGGGGAAGCTTCCGACATGCTGTAAAAAGCGTTTATTTTAACGCCAGCTGTGATAATTCGCTAAACTTTACCAAGTAGTTTTGGTGCCTAAACCGAGTTAAACAACAACTTAAAAACCACAAGTAAACAATGAGTGAAAACAAAGGTTAGGTCTAAAAGTAAAGGTTCCACATGAGACACGAAGGCAGGTCTGGCTGTTGACTTTTGCCTCCATCCTCTCCTCCTACCTCTTTACATGACTCGTTGTAGCTCTTTTCAATCTGAAAGTGTTTCGCATTATGTCACGGTCTTGCCGTTTAGTACAAAATATGTTTGTTTCATACCAAAATTCCATTTCTTTCAAAAGGTAAGTGACACTGAAGTTCATTTGTGTAGAAATATCATTTTTAGAAAACAGAGTTGCATTCCTCTGCTGTCTTTCCAAAGTGTTTGCTAGTGGCACCAGCATTTCTCTGCTGGAACTTAATCAGACTTTTACTGATTTTGCTCTTCATCACTCCATCAGTATTGCTGGAAATTTGCTGTGTAACTATGGTGTATTTACTCATCATATACTAACCAATATACAGTTGGAAGAAAATGAAGCAGGGAGGCAGTATTTCCAGATTTCTGCCTACTTCTTTAAGTGTGTCAGTAAAAACAGCTTCACTGCTCCTTGGCATGGTTTCCCTTTGTTTCTGGATTTCTACTGGAGGGATGAACACCCTTCTTCAAAAAGATTTCCCGTCATTTAGTGTCTGATGGTGGAGGAGAGGGGTTGCCTTTGCATGACCTGGTGGCTCTATAGGCCATGGCATATGATTCATGTTATTTTCATGCTCATCAAACCAATGGGTGACCTATTGTGCATGGGGAAAGGTTTCGTCAAAGGGTAAAGTTGATTATTCTATATTTACAGTACACTTGATTTGTAGTGACTCTTCCTACTAAGGCTGAATATATGGTTGTCTGAAGACGCGTCCTCCGCCTCTACTGTCTGCTCCGCAAAGGTTGCTGCAACTGAAGCCAGGAAGATTTCATTTTTCCCCGTATTGTAACAATCCATGAAATGAATTTAACTGCCATGTGAGGCTCGCTGAGACACTAAAACGAGTCTCGTGAGTAATACCTGGCAGGTGTGTGGGTATTTAGTGCTCCCTTGCTAACCCTGGACTCTGTATTGGAAGAAAAACTTTGAGCTCAGTGGACTTGCAAAACATTCCCAAACCTCCAGCTCACATTTCCAGCTGTGCTACAGGTGAGCAGCTGTTGCTGGAAAACCCTTATTTGAGCCAAAAAATAAAAACTAAATCAGACGATACAACTGTTTTTCTTGCTGATGTTTTACCTTTTGAAAAGGTCAGGCAGGTAGCAGCATCAGGGATGTTACTGAGAGTTATGTTTAAAGTACGTGATACAGTTTCTTTAGCATTGCCAAAGTTAGAGGAACAAAAGAACCTCTTTAAATCAGTTGATTTAAAAAACTCGGAGTGCGCCCCCAGCCTTCGGCTAGCTGTGCCAAACGGCAAACACTGAACCGCTCACAGCTCATGTTTTATTCAAACTCAGTTGAAGGTTTTTCAGTGCACATACTTTCGACTGGCCCCGTGGCAGTCCAGACAGCTCCAGAGGATTGAGACGGATAATGAAGGGGACCCACCGCGTACCCAAAGGGTGCTTTTTTCCCCATAATAGCGCAACAGTATGTCTGTAATAGGCCAGTGGGAAGTTAATTAGAACCCGTGTGCATTGTTATCAAAGGTAATGACAGGCAGTGGATTGTGATGGAGGGGTCCCTTGTGCTCCCGAAGTCTACAGCTGCAGGGCCATCTGATCTCGTACTCTCTTACCGTTCGTGTCGTCTTTCCAGTCGTTCTTTTATCGCTCATTCTGTCCTTACTTCATCGTTATCTCTGTCTTCTATCCATGGTTAAGGGCACCTTGGTGTAGGCTATTAATACTGCATTTAGCGTGTGTGAGAGAGTGAAATGAATAAGTACAATTGAAATTACATAGATTTTTTTCTCCTGCTCTACAAATCACATATCTGTGTTCTCCTGTTGAGGAAAAAAAACTATGAATCTATGACATCTGGTGACTCTGAAGGCCACAGTATGAGATATATATAATTTTCATCAAAGCGTTCATCGACCCGTCGTGCCCTATGGGTGTAGGCATTGTTGTTCTGGAAGAGATCTCAGCCATTGGCCTAGAAATGATTTATTATAAGACACAAGTGATCAGTGAGAGTTACTTTGCATTGATTTGTAGTGACACTTCATTTTGTTGCATGGTTGGAGAACTTGTTTCTATACATTTAATTACATTGCTTGATTTTAAAGCTTTAAGTAGTAATGTTGTCATTCTGTAACCACCTAGTTTAGATTATCTTCTAAAGCACCCTCCCTATCTAACTTAAGCTCATTTCAGAGCTGCACTGATTAACATTACTCTGATGGCAACTGAGCATGTCAGCTTCATGTCTGAATGACCGTCTGAGTCAATCTTACTGGGTCGGACGTGGAAACATTTCCTTATCAACATGGTACAAGCCACCGCCACATTCACAGAAGGACAAGAATAATTTGAGTTGGGTTAAGTGATTTAGGGAAGAATTATTCCACATTTAGTCTACAGTATTGGTCTAAAAGCATCACAGAGGGCACAAAAGACACAAAACAGAAAGAAAACACATTTCTCATTCAGTTTGCACAACTACTTCACATCCAGGTAACAGGAAAGGTTAATGTGACTTACCAGTACCAATACGTGTAATTCAGGTTTTTGACAGAAGGTTAACAGGAGCTGAAGTTTGGTTTGTTGCTTTCCATTGTTTGTCGGAGGAGATCCTCTCCTTTCTCCTGACTTTATTAAATACCTTCAGCATCAGAAAGCAACTGCATCTACATGAGCGTCTCCAAGGAGAGAGAGCTGAGCGCATTTATCCACAAGCAAAAGCAGTAGCTTCATTAATTACTTAAGATTGCAAATTGTCCCTGAAGTGGAAACAGGTTCAATCAGGGTCTAACGTCAGGCAACACTGTACTTTTCTTCACATCAGACAGGTGAGCTGTCACACACACAGTCACAGTTTATCAACTGCAATTAAATCATTTCCTACAGCTGCTGTCCTCAGGTTCTCTCAGTGAAGGAGTTGGTGGATTGTCATGGACAGAACTTTCAGAGTTTATAAAAATCATAAATAAACTCATTGATTTGGGCAGTTTGATAATCTTGCTATTGGCATAATTATTAATCTTTTGCTAAATAGTGTGTTGTTATCCATTATACCATTACATGTATGACAAATATTGTGTGCATACCAGGATTCTCTCCATCACTGTGGTGGGTTTATTTGAATAAAGCTATAGAGAACACAAACCTAAAAGTGAGCAATGTCTTTAATGACAGAATGTTGTCACTTTGATAGATTGATGACGACACTAATGTCATGTATCTGAAAAGAGCTTTTAAAACATCAACATATGATCATGGGGTATTTTAGCATATTGCAAGCAAACAAACAAGCATTGATTGGGAAAATGTTGTTTTATTCATTTAACCCTATTCAAGACTTTCATGTTGTCATACGTAGAAGGTCTTTTGGGGTCCATTGGACTACAAGAAAAAATATGTGCAAAATATTTGTTGGTATCCATCATAGACTTTTACACTATCTTTTAAAAACATGTTGACAAGTTGACATACTTTTGGTTCCATATGCATGACAAATGTCCCTCTTTTAATATTGAATAAAAAATCTTCAAAGTAAAAAAAACAATACCTGTCACCTAAACCAAATGGCCTGGGGTCCAAAAGACCCTAAAAGTCCTGAACAAGGTTAAAAGTACCAGCAAATGACACTTAGACACTTAGACGTCCATTTAGATGCCTGCATGGTGCTTTTCAATACCAATGCTAACAGAACACCACCCATCCATGTCTAGTAAATTACAGCACAAGTGTTTAGTCTGTTTGTCTGGAAGCATCTTAATGCTCATTAAAGGTGCAATATGCAAGATTTTAAACAGGAATACAAGCCTAATATAGTAGCACCAGCTGTTGGCTATGGAATTATCAAGTGAAGTAATGGCGTCCTTAGCAGAGTGAAGTCTCAGTCCCTCTGTCTGTGTTTCAAAGTTTCTCTGTTTCTATTTTTTAACAGCCAGTTCAGTCACACAAGCACTTTAATGCATGTGGACCCTCCCATTGAAACTGTTGACCCATTCTGGGCTGCTAAACAGACTGAGACAGCCCCCAGTATTGCACTGGCAAAGCCAAAATGCAAACATTCAGTTCTTGCTCATAAAAAAATAAACATTTAAAAAATAAGTATTTCTATTTGATTTACCTAATTTATGTACATTCGTTTAATTTCAGCTCATTGAGTATTTGTGAGTCTGTTTCCATACACCCGTGGGTGGACGAGGTCTGAACTCGAGCAGATTCAGTCCATTCACGCATCTGTTCTGGTCCAATGAACTGTTGAAACCGACACATATGGAGTGGAATAGGCATGAGCTGATATCAGGAGAGACAAGTGAAGTAAAGTTTATTATCCGTTTATTTTACAATGCAGGAATGGGCTAATGGTTGTGGCTGGATTATTTTTTTGTTGCCATGTACACAACCTTTCTGGTTATAAGTGAAACTGAGTGAATCAGTGGCCTTTTCAGGACGATTTTTGCTGAACCCTTTACCTGTGTGTTAGTGATAAAATGTGATAATGTGTGTACTCATGCAAACATGCTAACAGCAACAAGTTCATATGCCATGTCTGCAAACTTAAAGGATGGAACTACAAAACTTGAAATAAGCTCTTGGCTAAGAAAAGTGTTTGTTAAATGAAGGATTATCAGCGCTTTGGGACTTGATCATTTGGTCACATGTAATTCCAGATGATGATGACTAAACCACTGCGCAAACAACTTGAGGGCACAACGTACTCCTTGATGCTCGCTCTTATCTTGTTTTTAATGCTAGGCGTGAAAAACGAGCGAACGGAAAATTAGCATGTTTTAGCATTGTAGAAACCTACATGTTAATGGCATGACAGGACGTGACTGCTCGTCAGTGTTTGAAGTAGGCGTAAGAACGTATGTCTGATTTATTTGGTTTGAAATGCAAAGCAGCCTGTAGATCTGACTTCACGTACGCGCAAACACACATACTTCTCAAACACACAAATACACTCATAGATACATTGCACTCTGTGACCTTTTCAGTTTCAGTTTGGATGGTGAGCACTTTAAGTATACGTGACAGGCATAACGAATGAGACAAATGGGACATCAGAGGAGACTGATGCTGCTCAGGGAGTGCAGAGTATGCACAGAAAGAATAAGGACAGCCTCTAGACACAGCAGTCACAATCATAGAAGTCCCTCATAGTACAGCTCTGTGCCGTTCTAACTTAGCAATTGCAGTTGTAGAAAGAAGTATATGAAAATGTACAATAACCGTAGAATCTCAAGCAGACAATTCCCAGCACCTCACGGTAAACACAAAATCTAATTCCTTGTCGGTATTAGATCAGGAGTTCAGCAAATATGTTTCATTCTGCAGTCTACATTCCACAAGGTCTGCCCGCGCACATAAACTGAATTCCTCTCATGCCTCCGAAACAGCTCTGACCCATCATGGCCTGGACTCTACAGGACTCTGAAGGTGTCCTATCAGACCAAGATGTTAGCAGCAGATCCTTTAAATCCCGGATGTTGCCAGGTTTGGTCCCCGTGGATCAGACTTCCACCACAGACGCTAGATAGGATTGAGATCTGGGGACTTTAAAGGCCGAGTGAAAACCTTGAACCCTTCAAGGTGTCATTTCTATCATGTCTGTCATCTTCTTTAAACCATTCCTGAAGAATTTTTGTAGTGCGGCTGAGCACATTATCCTATCAAAGAGGCCCCTGCCATCAGGGAGCACTGCTGCCTTGCAATGTGTAGGTAGGTGGTACATGTCATGTTGTTAGGACTCAAGGTTTATTGCCCAGAGCATCACACTGCTGTCTCTCCTAGGACTACTTAAGATAACTTTTCTTTGATAACCACTGCACTCACGCTCAAGGCCTGCTGTTGTAGAGATGCTCAGACCAAATCGTCCTGCCATTACAATTTAGCCTTTGTCAGAGTCGTTCAGATCTTTACACTGCCCCATTTTTCCTGCTTCCAACACATCAACTTCAAGAACTGACTGTTCATTTACTGTCTAACATACCCCACCGCTTGACAGGTGCCATAGTAACTAGATAATCAATGTTGTTCACTTCACCTGTCAGTGGTTCTTATGCTGTGCCTTATCATTGGTATAGCAGGTTTCATCGGTAGAAACCTGACTTTAGACCACATAAAAGAATACGGTGTGTGCTTTGGACCTGAAACCCCCGCAGACTTTGTGCTGTGAGTACATCACAGTGTTCCGTCTGAGAAGACAAGCCTCGTGTTTTTCATTCTCAGTATGTGTTTCAGCCCACATCGATTTGTTCACTTATTGTGTTACAGTCCACAGTTTGCCAACAATTTCTTCTTTCATCCTTCCTCTCTCTTAAAGAGTTCTTTTTTTCTGATGTAACAGAGAGGCAAAAGCAGATAAACTAACAATTGTCTGTGTGTTTGTCTCTCTGCAGAGGGCTTGGCTGTAGGGGTCGGTTTCGGAGCCATAGGAAAGACTCCATCTGCTACCTTCGAGAGTGCCAGGTAAGACTAATATCAGGGCAGGCAAGCGTACACACAGAACACATCTGGATTTATCCAAAACACCATCTTTCTAAACTTTGAAGTGAGAAATGAATACCGGCAGACTTGTCTGTGGATTTTGTTATTGACTAAAAATTTCTATATATTTTAGCTCGAGACAAAATTATGGATTCCAGGACTGTCTCACCCGCAAGTATAAAAACATTTTAAATATGAATTTGAAATGGTTTGGTTTAGGTTCAGTGTAAAGATGGTTCTGATTGGTTTCGTGTGTTAAAGGTTACTGTAAGATTATGGTCAGTTTGTCCATCTGTGTCTATAACTGGGCTGTGTTGCATGCTGCTGACATCTAGTGGTAACATCGATGTACTGTAGGTACAGATTGAACTCCTTGCAGAGCTTTACAGCAACAGATCATGCACTCTCTATGGACGCATTTGATAAAAGAGAATGAGGAAAGCAGGGATAAATTATACTGAGACTACTTTTATAAACACAGGGTCTTGACATGTTATAGTAATTTGAAATGAATGGTTTTAGCAACAAACCTCGTCCAGTCCACCAGCTGCCTGACTGGAGGCAATGACTGCCTAATTTCCCATTATGCTGTTAGAAGGCAAATGATGAAGTGAGTGTGTTCACTATCGCCATGTTTGGCTTCCCTAATTGTGAAGAAATCTAATTAATCTGGTTTCTAAATAGGTCTGTTATCGCAGCGTTTTCTGACTCTTTATCAGGAAAGTCAGAGTAAGTTTATAAATTCTAGATCATCTCTGTTAATTAGCTTGCTGCTGTTGTTGGGATGATCTATCACTGTCAAGAAGTCCCCAAACTAACCCTTTGTTCTGTCACTTATTGCTTTTCGGCACCATGAAACCAGTAACTTGTTTGCCAAACAGTTTGAGATCCAAGAGGTTAAAATGTATTTTTTGTGATATGGAGGCGTTTTAATGGAAACTGATCGATAGCTGCTCTAATAATGATGGAAATGTTCAGGTTTCACAGGTGGCCACAAAATTGTCAGTCTGAGTGGCAAAAGAATATGATGAAGGCATTACTTACTGATTCCTGTACCTGCTTTTAGTGTATTTTATCTTTAAGCCTTTAATTGTTATGTTTTGTTTGTGTATTGATTTATTTATTTATTTTATTTCATTTTATTTTTTTAATGGATGTATTCCTTTTATTGTATTTTCTATTCTGTGCTGCCTCTTGGCCAGGTCGTTATTGGAAATGAGAATTTGTTCTCAGTTAACCCACCTGGTTAAATAAAGGAAAAATAAAAAAAATAAATAAAAGAGCTGGTGTTGTTCTGGTAAAACTGGAAGGTGGGCTAGAGTAAGATTATTAAGAAAGCAAACATGCAAGCAGCTCTTTAAAGCTGCGAACATCAATGTGCTAGCAATGACCAGACCTGCATGTTCAGCAGGTATAATATTTAAAGGT
>NW_007578445.1:266600-306668 GCF_000690725.1 Stegastes partitus
AATCATGATCATTGTCAGCTGTATGTAGTTATGTCTGTCAATGTAGAATAATCTGGGCATCATCTTCAGTATACCACCACCACAACTGCTGGGCAACTGCAACCAAACTTCATTTGTTCATTTAAGCATCCATCATTTCTGTTTCAAACAGATGAATGTGGCAGTTTAGGCATCTGTAGTCATTTCTGCTCTGGTTGTTGGCAGTTTTCATGGCCTCACCACATGTTCTTGGTCTAAATAACGATGGTACACTGCATCACAGCTGCTCAGAACGTGGCAGCTATCCGGCGCGGTGCTGTGTGTGGGAGTTGTTGAGCAGCAGACTTCTGTCTGGGAATCACAGATGTGACTGTGATAATGAAAAATGTATTGCAGCTAAAAGCCATGTCTGGGATGAGTGTTGCCAGAATGTGCCTCACACTTAAAACATTTAGTGTTTCTTCATTTGTAAAAAAATAAAAAATATCCAGGAATGAATACAGCGTTGACAACAAAATTAACTTGATGTGCAAATCCTGGAAATCCAAGATTTTTGTAAAGAGTTTCTGCTTCCATACATACAGCTGTTGGAGGAATTGTACAGACAGTCATTTTCCTCTGGGCCTGAGGTCTCCTGACTTCTACAGTTCTATTTTCCAAGTTGTTCCAAAAGTTTAATCTGGATTAAACCAAATCGGAATGATCTGGATTTCATATTCCCATGTTTTGCTTTACATGATTTGGAAAATGGATCTTACTTTTGAACTGGTTTTTCACTCACTGTGTTCAGATTCAAACATTTTAAGATGAAATCTGTACTACCAGCTCTAAATGCTATGATATATTCCAATGTAGGAAACTAGCTGTATGAGGAAAAACAGACAAACAGTGGGTGGTTTTATCTGAAATAACTTTGGTTGAGTTTTTCTTTGTTTAGAGACCAAGTTTTGAAAGCTCTCTTTTAGGAGACAAAGTCACACAATCATGACTTTTAATTAATATACAGCAATAACTGACAGTTAAGATTGAATATATTATTGTTATTTGGTACTGACAGCTGATTGAGGGATTATTTAATGGGGACAAATTTGTTGTTTCTATCTTTTCTGTACCGAAAGGTTTAATAGGTAGCCTGAGTATAATGTCTGCTTTACTTTTTCACTGTAAAACAAGTGCAAGTATACAACAAACTAATATATATTCAGTGCATGATCTACATGTTGTGCTATTTGAACGATTTTACATTTTTAGGTCGTATTTCTTTAAAGTTTTAAAAAAACAAACAAACAAACATGGTGAACATTATATCTGCTAAACATGTTATCTTTGCCACTGCGAGCATGTTAGCAGTACTAGCTGCTGTCCTCATAGAGCTGCTACCATAGCTTAAGTCTCGCACTGCTGTTTTCCCCTTCATCTGGTCAGAAGGGAGAAACAAATCTTTTATCGGCCTTTGGTGGTCAGTATCTAATAGTTGTTGAAAAGAAAAATGGCCTCACTGTTAATTGTTTTGTGTTGCAGAAATTTGGCCGTCGGCATTGGCATCCAGAATTTCCCAGAAGGCTTGGCAGTGAGCCTACCGCTCCGAGGTTCAGGGGTCTCAACATGGACGGCCTTTTGGTAGGGAAGGACACAAGCCTGTTTCGAAACACTGTGCCACAGAGTACAACAATTAAAGATCTCTTTGCAAAAGCTTGGCCTGAGTACCCATACAGATGTGGAAAAAAAGTTTACATACAATTTTAAAAACTATGCGCATCATGTTTTTGCCTCCTACAGCTTTTAATTTTCTATTGTAGAATCACTGAAACACGTGTCTGTCACAAGAAACAATCATGCATTTTGGTTCTTTCCTAAATTTATCATAGATCCTTTAGAAATATGACAATCTGCTGGGTCAAAAATATACATACAGCAACTTGACTTATCAGTTTGGTGATGTAGACAGTTGTGTTATTCAGATGTTCTTACAGCACGGCCTCGTAACGTCTCATGAGGGATTATGTTTATTCTGAACACTACGATGTGAAAGTCGCAGCACAGATGTGAAAAAGCAAATCAGTGACTTCAACAAGACAGAAAAGTAAGTTGCAGCCGTTTCAAACCAGCTACACATCCTGTAATAAACTGTGCAAACAACTGTAAGTACAAAGTGCATATTACAGTTGTGTGAGTGCAGTGATCAGGAAGAAACAAACTATCGCCTGCTGCTGAGAGACAGTTTGTCAGGATGGTCCGTAGTCAACCAAGAATCACCAAAAATCAAATCTGCGATGAATTAGAAGCTGCTAGAAAACAGATGTCAGTGTCCACAGTCAAGTGTGTTTCACATCACTATGGGCTGAGAGGCTCCAGTGCGAGAAAGAAGCCTTTTCTCCAACAGCAGAACCTTAAAGCACGACTGAAGTTTGCTGCTGATCACATGGACAAAAAAAGGCCTTCTGGAGTCAGATGGAACAAAAATTTAGTGGTTTGGCCACAATGACCAGAAATATGTTTGATTGAGAGAAAGTGAAACCCTTAACCCCAAGAACACCAAAAATACTGTCAAGTATGGTGGTGGCACTATCATGCTCTGGGGCTGTTTTGGTGCCAGTGGAGCTGGTGCTTTATACAAAGTAAATGGAATAAAGAAGGAGGAAGAATACCTCCACATTCTTAAGGAAAACCTCTAATCATCAGCCAGAAGATTGGTTCTTGGATGCAGGTAAAGAAATGGCTAACTTAGGCTAGAATCGAGGTTTCAGACTGGTCTCCCCACAGTCCTGACCTAAACTGAAGAAACAAATCTGTCCGAAAGCCAAACAAATTCAGTTGAACTGCACCATTTCTGTCTGGAAGAGTGGGAAAAGATACAGCCAGACACTTGACAGAAGCTTGTAGACGGCTACCAAAAGTGCTTTATTGAGGTGAAAATGGTCAAAAGATGTTTAACCAGATATTGCTGTTTGTATATGTTTGACTCAGCAGATTCTGCCATATTTCCACAAGATCTATAAAAGATTCATGAAAGAACTAAAATGCATGATTTTTGTGATAAAGATGCATGTGTTTACATTTGTAGGAGTCATTGGAAACTTAAGACTGCCATGATATCCATGGTCTTTTTAACTGTATGTAAACTTTTTTTCACAATTACACAATACCTTTACATTTTTAATCTGTAACCTGACCGTTGGAGCTCTTCCCTCAGGTACGGTCAGCTGAGCGGCATGGTGGAACCTATCGCTGGGTTGCTTGGTGCCATTGCTGTTGTTCTGGCAGAACCCTTGTTGCCGTACGCACTGGCTTTTGCTGCTGGGGCGATGGTCTACGTGGTGGTGGACGACATCATACCTGAGGCTCAAGTCAGGTGAGAAGGAAAAGGAGGGAAGAAGGTGGACGGTATTTTTCTGAGTGAATAACAAAATGAGTGTCCCTCTAACCTCCTGTTTCTTGGTGCCACCAGTGGAAACGGGAAGCTAGCTTCCTGGACCTCCATCCTGGGCTTCGTAGTGATGATGTCACTAGACGTGGGGCTGGGCTGACGTCACCATGACGACCAGGGAAGACCCTCAGTGGCCATGATGTCATCACAGTAATGCGGACCTCAGTTTTAAACAAGGGACCAAATGAAGTGTTTCTTTTGAAACGCTGTTTATCCATTTAGTTTTAATTGTTTCTACTTGAACTTCATCAGTGATATCACAGAGCTGTTTTATAAACCGAGTTGTAAGGATGATTGTACTTGAACATTTATCTTTAATGTGTAATTTACATGCTAGCAGTTATCGCCTAAGAGCAGCTGACGTGTTTTTCAATTGTCCAATATCTGATAGATGTTTCATGAAAATTCTTCTGATTCCACAGCTGGTGAATGTTATTTGAGACGTTGCAGCTTTTTTGGTTCTTTATCAAAAACGTTATTTTAAGCAAACTTAATTTCTGTTATGAAGTTAATGTGTTTTACTTTTTCCAGTTTCCTCATCATGGCAGTTCTTTGGTGCATTTTCTTTGTTCGACTGTCACCATCAAAATGAATGGAACGACAAATGGGTTCGAAAACTTTAATTATCTTTTTATTATTATTTCTTTTTAAAAATTGAGAACAGAACTTATTTCGCTTCAGAATTATATTTTAAACGACAAAAAAATATTAATATTGAAATTTTCTATTTGTGTGTTTTGCACTTGTATTTGCACTGTGGTGCCCAGAGGAGTCTAAAGCAAGCCATGGACTCAGTCACACAACTACACTAGGCCTTTGTATTATATAGCACATTAATACCATGCAATAATTTCTTAAAAGGGGAAATTAGCTATAGAAACCAAAACCATTCTTTGTACCCGGCTGTAAACATGTTTATTTCTGCTGTAAAGTTGGACATTTTACCATGGGGCTCTGTTGGGATTTAATCGCTTTTGAAACCATCCTCTAGCGGCCAATCGAGGAACTGCAATTTTTTTCGCTGTGGAGGTTGCTGCTTGTTGTATGGCCTATAATCTATGGCTCTTATTTATAAGTAATGTTCACATTCATCTCAAAATCCTCCAAGAAAAGTGTGTCCAAAAAACCTCTTCTATGTGTTAATGGTACAGGTCAACCTCAAGTGCAAAACACACAAATGTAAAATTAGAAAATTTAAGGGGTTTTTCAATGTTTTTGTGTTGAAACATCAAACTCTGAAACAACTACCAAAAATGACCAATAAAGATTAGGGTTTAAGAAAAGTGATCGAAAACAATGGTGATGAAAGTTTAAAACCCATTTTTCATGTGATTCATTTTGATGTGCAGCTTGGAGTGAATTGAACAAAGGACTGCTGCGATTTAAACAGACCTGCATGAAGGCTGGTGTGTGTTTTGGTAATTAATGGGACTGACTAGTGATTACATTTTGCTCACTTCATTCCTACTTCTGCTGGCTATCAGTGCAAAACAGCAAGGTACAGTTTGACTATAATGTGACTTTCTGACGCTGCGTGATCTTCATTGGATCGTTTTTTTTGTTTGTTTGTTTCAGCATCACAAACCTTTATGAGCATCGCTTTCAGTAATTTGTTGACTTCTGCAGATATCCTATATCTTCTTCTGTAACAAACTGAAGAGAAAAAAAAACAACTCTGCAATTCCGTCTGCTTCCAAATGTAGTGCCTTCTTCTTCTCGGGCACAGTCTCTTGCCATGTACAGGTCAGTCTGAGGAATCACGTGTTGTTGTCCATGTGGGGTTATTTAAATCGGTTTAACCAGATAACACTGAATTACACGTGGAATATTTATATAATTAAACGACTAAATGATTCGCAGTTTGCTTCAAGCTCTGATTTTTCTCAGTGTGTTTTCTAGAGCAATTGAACTTTCCCCCTGCAGATGACATCAACAGATCCTGTAAAAATCTAAGCTAACCCGGAACATGTGATGTAACAGTATTGACTTTACTTCAATGGTGACTTCCTGTCTCGACCTTCAGCACTATTCCATTTGTAGTTTTATAGTCTGTCTTGATGACTGTTGGAGGGAATGCCATGACATCTGATACAGACCTTCATGTTCCAACTTGGGCTTGTACCACAAAGCAAGTTCAACTAAGCCAGGATATCTTCTCGTTATCCGGCTTTGTTGCGTCTAACAATTGCAGTCTCACGAAACTGGTTATCAAAACATTAAAGGTGTCCAAGTGTATTTCATGTAAAAGCAGCGGTGTTGGCAGAACATGACCGATTGTCATCTGCTGCTTAGATGTGTCCTATTCTTAAGTCTTGCAAAATCATTTCAGCTGCATCCCTGCCAGTCTAAGTGCGCGTGGAAGCATGTACAAAACCAAATTTAAAGACATAAATCAAACCGGTAAGTACACTTAAACCTTATCAGGCCAATAAACACAAGGCTTTAGTGTCTTATTAGTCTCTATTTTAAGATTATAAAGCGATACAAAGATGTATAAAACAATAAAATGGCTTTGAAGATGCCTTCAGGGATTAAAAACTAAAGCAAGAGACTAGAGTTCCCTCCACTGATATCTCTCATATCTGTGCTTATCAGTGAATTAAAGGGTTTAGAAAGACTTAAAACCTCTTGCCTTCCTGCCTGAGACTGCTTCCTGGTCCAGGCCTTGAGATGGTGAATGAGAATTGCTCTGAGAATTTTGACCAAAATTGCACTCCAAGTGGTTTTACACACACTGGTCTCTGACCTTTTGGAAGTATAAAAGGGTTAACACTTTTCTGTTTCATAGGAGCTCCTCTGATATAAGTAACTAACTCGTGATGAACATGTGACAAGGTACAGAACCTCCAAGAAAGCTCTTTCTTCAGAGGCCCTCCAGCAGCTAGAGGGTAAGCTCTAATAATACCACAAAAGACAAGCTACTCGTTCATACATTTAATCTTTTGACTGAAGAATCAGCCTCAACAGAACAGCACATGGTCAGACAGAAGCCAATTAAAAAACAAAAAACAAAGACAAAGGTGACAAACCCACAGTCTGCAAATAAACCAAACACTCCAGCTGAAATAAAAATGTCATAAAATAATTTGCTTATCTACAAAACAGTGACGGGGAGTGGTTTGTATTGCAAGAAGTTAATGAGACTTGTTGGCATTTCCAGCTGCTCGATACAGTGGATCTTGTCGATCTTTCTGAGGTATCGTCGCACAGCAAGTCGGCACTGTGAAGTCAAGGCTTTTGGATTTCCTGGAGACGACAGGAAAAAAATAAAGGGTTATTTCATTTCAGCACATTTCTTTAATATGGTCTGACTGTGGCCCTAACACTTGGCATGTCTTTGTGTACCGACTGTGCTACTGTTCAGGTCAGTTATTGTTATGACTTCTTAGGAGGTGCAAATGTCACGAGAATATGCCCATAAAAAAAGTATTACACATGGCGGTTATTTCCTTGGAAGTAGCCTCGTCGTGCAGCGATGCACCGCTCCCAGTGCTCCTGCCACATCCGGAACACTGGAAGCCCCGGTATGTTGGTGTATCTAGCATCGTCTGTGACACTTGGTGAATCTCTTTAGTTGTGTCAAAACAGCGTCCTTTCAACTTGAATTTAATTTTGGGCAAGACCAAGAAGTTACAGCTGGAAAGCAGGGCAGGTGGGAAGCAGTGTTAATGAGTGTGGGTTGGGATGAGGGCATGAGCCTCAGTTCAGGTGGTTTGGGGCCCAATGTTCTCCCACAAATGTGCGCCTGCAAGGGGTTAGAACGGGATTCCCAGGAAAGGTTTTACAACTAGAATACTACTTCAAGGAGATCACATTTAAATCAGGCATTGTTTTTGCTTTCATAGGCACAATCTCAGAACATTTTGAGAAAAAGTACAGTAAAGCTGTGTTCTCTGTTAGTGATTGGAATAAAAAGAAGTGGGATGTTGTCAGTCATGTACAGCAGAAGTAAAGCAAATGAATGAAGGAGAATGCTTCTTCAGTGGCTACTTCTATCAATGATATGGAGGAAAAACATTATTACTGTGTCTTGCAGCTCTAATTTCACGTTCTAGCACAGATTGTGAAGATATATGTTTAACACTGATCCAGCTGGACCTTCACGAAATGGAAAGTGATGCCTGGCAAGTCAAGTATGCAAATGCTCAGTTTCTGGGTGTTACATTTCTGAATATTTTCTAAAATGAGTCAATTCCAGTCATCAATAAACTCCCACTGTGTCCTAGTTTACAGGAGTACCTTATGAATAAATGGGCAACACATTATTTATAATATACAAAACATTTAAAAATAATTTAGTAGAAAGTTTCCCAGGACTACACAGTAATCTGGGAAGTCTTTCAGGCAAATGTTTGACCTGCTGTGCACAAACTAAATCATCCTCGAGGTTACACTAGCAATTCATCTGAGATTTATTACATAGCATTATTATTATTATTATTTCTTAATAATTCAACCTGCTCAAAATGAAATGTTATTTTCCACCATCCTGTTAGAAATCCATCATATTACAGGAACAACCGCTGACCACTTTCTTTACCTCTTTCCCGCAGAAGCAGCTCCACAGCCTCGTTCTGCTTCGTGGACTTCTCGATGATCAGCGTAGGGAGGTAGACGTTTGCACCAAAGTCGATCAGAAGCTGGATGTACTCCACGCCGCAGCCGTGCATCAGGCACATCTCCAGCACAGTTTTGGGCTGCTTGATAGACGTGAGCAGCTTTGCATCCACGCAGTTGTAATCCGGATCCGCCCCGTAGAGGAGCAGCAGTTTGAAACACTCCATGTGTCCGTACACAGCAGCCAGGTACAGCGGCCCGCTGGACACTCTGGCGCTGGAGGTCCACAGTAAGACTTTGGAGCGCGAGTTCACCTCGGCGCCGTGTTTGAGCAGCTGCTTCAGTATCTCCACGTCTCCCTCCCGCGCGGCGGTGAGGACTGGGGAGCCGTTGTTGGATGAGCTGCCGTTGGGGTTGGCGCCGGCTCTGAGGAGAGTTAAGACACAGTCCAGGTATTTCCCGCGAACGGCTGCGAAAAGAGGCGTCTGGGCCTTGACGTCCACACAGTCCACGAGGGCTCCGTGGGCTAGCAGCACCTGCAGGCAGCTGAGGTGGCCTTTAGACACGGCGGCATGCAGAGGTGTGCCTGCGATGCCCCAGCCACCTCTGCAGTTGATGACCTTCTTGTAGATTTCTTGGCAGAGCATCTCATCAAGGAGTCTGTCATTGTTTTGTAACACTGCCTGTCTGAGCTGGGAAATTTCACAACTGCTTTCTTCTTCCTCAGAAGTCCTTAACTGGAGCATAGAACCTGCTGGAAAATAGAAATAAGACACAGTTTAGCCCAAGAATATTCATAAAAATGCCAACATTTTTATGTGAGCAAAAGTTTGCTCTGGCTGGAAATGCATTACATTTTTAAAGAATTGTATTTTTACTAAAAATACCATGTCAAGACTTATATTTGTACGCTTTTAACAATCAGTGACAAAACCTTTACTTGCCCTCATACCTATCAAAAGTTTCTTCACTTCCCTCTACAGATTCTCAGTGGATTCTGGTCTAGACTCCAAAAAGCTGATCTTGTTTTCTGCTACTCATTTCTTGAACATGGCTATACATAACTGAAAAACATCCCCATTCGCAGTTCTTGCCCCTGGGGATGATGTTCTCGGGACTGAATATGTTTCCTTTATTCAGCTGAAGGAAATCCACATCTGTATCTTCATTTTCATCTCATCTGACCCCAGAAATAATGACCAAAAGCTTTCTTCTTTGTCCCAGCAAGCTTTTGTCAAGGCTAGATGAGATACTTTGGGCCTGTCTTGGAGAAGTGAAGTCCTCCTTGGTCAAGAAAATGGTCAAGAATAGTTAACAGACATCACATTATTATTTAGGTTGTGTGCAGCCAGAGTTTTGGCCTGAATCTAATTGAGACTCTGAAGAGGAAATTAAAAACCACAGTCACGTGGAGAGAGGAAAAATAAAAACACAAAGCACTGGTTAAAAGTCATTCCCGTCTCTACCACGGGTCCTGACCTTCTTCTGTCTCTTGTTTATGTATTTTCCAGCCAAAGGAAACCTTTTGGTCTACTAAAAAAATCACTACAAATCAAAATCTAGCCTGGGTATGAATAATTTTGGGCCTAATTATATGTACAGTAACTTCCCTGCTGCTGGTAAAAATAAAATGCAAACTTATTTAATATTGTACTTTATATGTAAGTGGATAGACTGACAATGTTCTAAGTCTGTCTCAAACCTAAACTCAGCCACTCACGTGGACACTGCAGTGGGTTGTGTTTGCTCTAACCACCCCCAGCTGTTCAAACTGGCCTTATCTGCTCTTAAATCAATTACAATCTTAGGGGACAAAAGCCACAGTCCTCGTTCTGAGTAAAACAAAAAACATTCCAGAGTTTATCTGAAGCCTAAATAAGACTTCAGAGGACAAAACATATTGATGAGATACGATTGTGATCATGTCCTGCAACTCCAAATAAGGTCAAGTATAGGCTACAGATGACGGTGCACAAAGACCTTTACACCAAACTTCAGTCAAAATATGGACAATTGTATGTTTATTAGCGAAAAGGCTTAAGTACACACAAGATTAACAACAACTTCTGCTTTCTTATGAACAATGAAAGTCATCTGGGAAATTCGGCATGCAAATAATGCAGAAGTGACCATATATTTGAATAAAACGTTCATTTCTACAATTGTTTTCCGTATTGTTCTGCACGACGCATGATGGCACAATAACACATAAATAGGTGCATTTGTTGCATTGGATAAGTGCCGAACTATGCTGTTTTTATATCTGCTGCATTTACACATAACACACGATGTAACGTCGGGGTTAATACGCGAAACAAAACAAGAACAATTGAGCCCACATTCAGCTAAAACAACATTCGGTATATCCAATGAGATATGAAACTCAAAATGTTGGGTTGCAGTAAAAAACGTTCCCTTGCTTTTAAATTAGTTGCTGCACTGAAAACCAAGCAATTCCGTGATGTTTTCTTCGGTTTACATTACCTCTGATATGTCACCATCAGCTGCCTCCTTCTTCTCCTTCTTTTTCTTCTTCTTCTTCTGCTTCCTGGTTGCGCTTCTTCTTCGTTGTTTTTGTGGAGTGTAGCTGCTGCCCCCTACTGTTCATTAACTGATAATGCAGTGACGTCTGGAGAGAGTCAGCGGACAATTTCACACTTTCACTGCGTTTCATTAAAATCTATGAATTAGATTAAATATTAAAGAGAAGAATATATTTAAAGAAGAAATATTGTAAAGTACAACTTAAAATTGTATGCAAATTATCAAAACAATAATAAAAATGTTACTATAAAAAGGATCCTTAAAGTCATTTTTTTTAAATAACAAATTAAAAATCATTGTGAAATTATTATACATTTTTAAAATCAAAGTTCTATAGTATAGGTAAATGTCCCTTTAAAATGTAAATGAGTTACACTGCAACCCTGCTACTATAAGATATATTATTTCATCATCAACATGATGTACATAGAGGTTTTCATAATATACTTTTTTGGAGTCCATTTTTATAAATTATTTAAATTAAAATCTGAATTTTCAATGCAAAATGATGATGGCATATTTTTCAGTCATTATTTACTGTCAGGTTTTTTCAACTTAATGACCAGTTAATATTTGTAAAATATATAAAACAAAAAAGGCATTGTGGAAAGTGGCATTGTAACATAAAGCAGAAAGGTTCATTTGTTATTTGACATATCAAAACGTTAATGAGCTTTATTTCTACAGCACCTGTTGAAACCAGAGTTACCAGTTGTTTTTTTAACAAGTAAACATTAAAAAAAAAAACAATAAAACATTGGAGAATACATTTTGAATTATTCTATAAACATTTGTCTGTTCAGGTGAGGAAGCCTTTTTGACCTGAAGCACTGACTGAGATGTTCTGATAGTAAAAAGGAGCTTGTTCAACAGCACGGAAGCTTAACAGCAGAAGCGGCTAATGTGTGCATGCTGAGGGGCTTAACTAAAATGGGAAATATTGTAGGCATTGCTGACTAAACATAAGCCTGTTAGCTATTTTGAGCATGTTAGCCTAATGGCGTCAGCATTAAGCCCAAAGCAGCACCAAGTCGGTCTGTTTGATGGACAGTTTAATCTATGTACTATAGTCAAGTGGAGATTTCTGGCTCACAATTTAAATAAACAAAGAAATAGATAAAGTATATACATTTGAATGGAAAAGTTTTTTAACTAAAAGGTATCAGTATGAAACATCCCCAGTCTGTTACCGTCATTTCTACATAGTTCACAGTGATTCACATACATTTATATATGTTATCTGACAACAATTATATCAGAATATTATTCAACTCATAGGAACTGATGAGCAGAATCTAACCACTGATGCATGACATCCATTACAATCGACTTTTTCGCACAGGAAAAAGTGCCAAAACTCATATAGATTAAACTCAGATAAAAGTATTCACTGCACTACAGTTTTTAAAAAAATTTTAATTTAACCTTTATTGAACCAGGTGAGTCCCATTGAAACTGACATCTCTTTAACAAGGGAGCCCTGGCCAAGAGGGCAGCAACAAGGGTTACAACAATACAACACAAGTTAATCTGAGATTAGTTTGTACTTGTGCATTTTTTATAGAACAAAAAGTTTTAACAGATATCCCACAGCTGACAGACACATTCCCACCACCACCAGTCATTTTGAATGTATAACACAATATTTCAAATCAAGCTCTAATCAGATTCATTTATACATTATGTTTAAAACAACCTTGACCAAAGTGTTGTGCATGTTATCAGTCAGGCAGCAACAAAATGCTGTACAAACATCAAGACAGGACAAAACTTCCATTTGTAAAATAAAATATAAAATACTAATTCAGGTAAAACAGGATCACAACTTGTTGTATAAATGTCAAAGAATAAATATGAAATATTAAGACCATTAGGAGCAACCAAAACATTACTGAAAGCATGCACATGTTGAGGCTTTTCTGGAAAGTATCAATGAAGAGGAGCATTTGCTTGAAAGAGTAAAGCTGCTTCAAAGTTTTGGAACTGTTAATGCAAAGGCTTGATTGTTCTGAGGTTTTGAGGTAAAGGATGGGCTGAGGAGTTCTGAAATGGCTTCATAAACAAATAGAGTAATATTAAAATGTGTTCTTATTATTTTTTAGGTGCAGAGATGTAAGAACAGGGTTATAGACAGTGGTTCAGCAGCAATACAGAGAAGGCTTTGGAGGACGTTCTCTGCTGCTTGGAAATAATAGTCGCTGCAAAAATGTTGTAGTTGACATTTGAAAGGGTTAAGTGTTGAAATCTATTTATTTATTGTTTCCAAGCTCTCCGTCTGAGTCTTCTGCTCATATGAGGGGAAAAGCATCTCACCCAGAGGAAACTACAATGGTTTCTATGGCAACAGACTGACAACCCTGAGCTATGGTTGCCTTATCACTGCCTTCAACTTTATCTGTTGCCTCTCCAAGCAACCCAGATGGCATCCTCTCTGTTAAAACTAGCTCCGTTTCTCTGCGTCACACAGCCTTTGTCTGGTTAGCGGTGAGGTCCTGGTGTTAGTGCTGGGTCAACAGGCTGCAGGAGACATGACTTTCTAGAGCTGAAACAAAAAAAAATAATAATAAAAATAAGGAAATTCAGTGTAAGAAGGTAGTTTCTGATCCGTCCAACGATACAAAAGCAACTGTGTGCATCTGAACAACACTGACACTTCAGCTTCTTTTCAGCCATGCTCCATCCTGCTGCAGTGGCTCTGCCAGAGGTTTTACAACATGGTAATGAGCAGCGCCGGCCTCCTCTGTCCAGTCCGCTTCTATGGCTGTTGCTGAGAGACAAAGTAGAAGTCACCCAGGCGCTCGGAGAGAAGAGGCCTTTAAAACAACGACACCCCCATAACTCACGGTGTGTTTGCAGGGGGAAGAGAGCAAGTGTAATAGCAGTCAGAGTTGGGTTTAAGATAAGAGGGATTCACGGGAACATTAGATTTTTTTTTGTGCACCAACACGAGAGGGAGAATGGGGAGAAGGTCTGGTGGCAGTGCCAAGAAAAAGATGAGCAGAATCCACACATCCAGTGCAATGCTGGAGGAGGAATAAGTTCTGTAATGATCCCTTTTTCCTCTGGAGAATGCGATTTTGCCCTGCAGGATGACAGCCAGGCTTGTATCTCAGAAACAGGCGCTGCTCTGCATTCTCTCCGTGGTTTTGATCATCACACTTGGAGGTGAGACGCTTTCGTTTGTACCGAATTAAAACAGAAAGTAAAACTGGAAGGTGTTGCTTTTACAAAAGTTCAGAGTTATCTACAGAAACCCTGGAGCTGGATACTTGAGCTGCGTAACGACTTAAAGCTGTCATTTGTTTCCATTATTTTTAATTTTTAAACAATCTGTTATTGAAATATTATTTAAATTGGTGAACAGAAGAATGAAGGTGTTGTGGTTACGTTTGCAACAGGCAGCATTTAATACAGACAGTACACAACAGGATGAGTACAACCCTGTGCAATATCAGGTAATTGTCATATGATTCAAAATTACAATCAAGCAGTCGGATACTTGATGCTTTTTCAACAAAAAACTAACAGTTTAGATGTACTGTATGAAAAATACAAGCATCACAGTGCAACAAAAGTCAGTACACGTTGTACTACTTAGATTTTTTGCATACTTTTTGATTTTGTGGAGTATATTTAGTCCTGTACTTAATTACAATTTTGATGTACTTATTGTTGAGCACCGTCATTTTTTTACTACCTTGTATGTCTAATACACAACAGTTCATCACTACAATCATTGAACAGCTCTAGTTACTTTTCCGCAACGTGATTGTACTGTATGGTGTAACAAAGATACAGTAATATGTCAGTCACAGCAGGCATAATGAACACTTTACTTTCTATATTTTAATTACATTTCTCTTATAATTCTTTTATTTTTGCAGTTTTGAATGTGGGAATATTTGTACTTTTTCCTTCAGTGACAGATGTGATAATATCCTTTATGCTGCATTAACTGCTGTTAAAATATTGTATTGCACAGGACACAACATTAAACTAGAATTACTGGTACTGATGTATTCAGCTCAAGTTTCCTGATGAGAGCAGCTGGTGATTGGAAGTCCCAATAGTTAGTTTACAACATAAGCTCATAATCAACCACATCAGGAGAAATGTGAGCCTGCCAAACCTAAGGCAAACATGAAACATCTGTCCTGTAATGTCTGTTTATCTTGACACCCTGCACATAGTTTGGCCGTTTAAATAATTGCTTTCTAACAAGAGTCTACTTGATTTGATTTGCATGCATCTTAGTTTCATGTGGTTCTGGTTAGTTGTTGCTGTCAGCTCAGTTTGACTGTTGTCTTGCAGAGAATACTCCGTGTCCAGAAGGAGGTCAGATCCACCTGGCCAGCCTGCAATGCTATTGGCTCTCTGAGATGCCATTGTCATGGTTTGAGGCTCAGGATTCATGCAGAAAAACTCCAGGACGAAATCTAGCATCTGCTGACAGCCAGGAGCTGCAACATTTCATCTTCCACTCCTTTCCAGTGTGAGTCATACAATCAGTGACTATCTGCATCATGTTGTACTCCTCCTTATTGTCCATGTTTTAAAGCAGATGCATTCTATTTCTGTTTAGAAAAACCACTGTGTGGGTCTGGCTGTGGGGGTTAGGAAGAGATGGACCTGAGCAGGATGAGGTTGTGGAGCCGCAAAGCCCAGGAAGGTGGGACGGGGACGGTCAGCGGGTTTGCTCTCAGATGGCTTTGGGGGCGCTGGGGAGGAGGAGGAAGGCTCAGTGTGCTGGGCGATATCTGTTCCTCTGTGAAAAGGAAGTGACTGGTAAGACTTTTGATTCAAGGACATCAGGGGCTTGAATAAGTAGGCCAGGAACACAAATGTAGACAAAGACCAGGCAGACAGGAACAGTTTATTGGTGGTTTATTGATGGATATGAAACAGGAGCTTACCGGCAGTATTAGCAAGTAGGCAAGTAGTTATACTGGGAAACAAATAGAGAGGGCAAGAAAAAATCAAAGTCCAACAAACAGGCAGCGTAGGGAGCTGATGAGGAGAACCGGGTTATTGGAGACTGGACAGAAGACATCTGGTGGGTGGAAGTGATACATACAAAATAAACATGGCTCAGAGCTGAACTGTGACTGAAGGCAGAATGTCTGATTTCGTGTTGACAGTTATTGATGGAGACTGAAGCTAATACCACCACAGTTTGGTTTTATTTTGTCATATGGCTAATACTTGTATTAAAAATGTGCCTTTTGAAGTACAATGAGGTGATTTTGGTTTGTTCCTCTTCATGCAGACTCTTTACCCTCTATAGACAGCTACCTGACTGGGCTGGTTCTCATGACTGGTGTCTATGCTGTCAACAAGATACAACCTCTACCCAGCGTCCCTGACATCGGACAGCAGACAGTGGAGGTTTGTAGAGCATCAGCTGAAACACTGATTCTTGAACCAAGTGGTTACAAGATATATCAAAGGGGTTGCTACAACCATCGATTACATGTTTGTTTTTTTTAACTAAACTGCTGGATTTTTTTTAGACTTTCACCATCATCAAAATAACACAATCGGACAGAAACCCATGTAACAACATGTTACATCTCAGCAATTCTCACATATATAATGTTAGAAGCTAAACACATTGAGTATCAGTGGTCTAGCACAGTGATGTGGTTCCTGTAGTGTAAAGGGGAGGTTGCATAAAAAGATTATGTAGCACTTTAACTAATAATATATAAGTCATAACAGTATGATTTACGAAAAACAAATCAGCATTTTGATTCAGCTATAACCATAACAATCTATACACCGCTTAATCCTCACTAGGGTCATGGGGGGCTAGAGCTCATCCCAGCCGACTTAGAGCAAAGGCAGGGGACACCCTGGACAGGTCACCAGTCTATCACAGGGCTACACTTAGAGACAGACAACCAAGCACACTCACATTCACACCTACGGACAATTTAGAATCACCAATTAACCTCAACATGTTTTTGGACTGTGGGAGGAAGCCAGAGAACCCACTCTGCACGGGGAGAACATGCAAAATCCACGCAGAGAGATCCCGGTGTCCACACCTGGATGCGAACCGGTGACCTTCTTGCTGCAAGGCAATAATGCTAACCACCGAGCCACCTTGCACCTCGCTGTAACCAGTGTTGGAGGGATGTATTCTAAAGTAACATGTCATTTTAGTCACGTTACATTCGTCTGACACTCTAAATATGCAACTTTGATACGCAGAAATAAGTTTTCAAAGGTTTATTCAATAAAGGACTTTAAAAAACATCCATGTTAAAATCAGTTCAAATGAGCACATTTGGAACATGAAAAGTGGAGTAGAAAGGACTGTTTGAGCTCATCTTATAAGACTGGAGGATATGTTACACTTAAACAATGACTGACTCTGAAATGTTTCCCTACTTAGAGAAGTGGTCTTGTACTCATAAATATGTGATCACTGTTAATCTCATTATACTTAAATATATGAATGTTGGAGTTTGTTTGGCTGTATATCCTCCTCTAACTCTCACAGATGCAGCTGTTCCCAGGCCTGTGGTTCAGTCATGCAGGTCAGTTGGTGTCAGTGGAACTGGTGGTCCAGCCCAGCCCCGTGTCCTCTGTGGCTCGTGTCCAGATCCTCCGACCCTACTGCAGCCCCAACCACCACTTGGTACCACCAGGTACTCAACTAGACTAACTGTTAATCCTCCCGTTTGTCAGATACAGGAGGTGACAATCCCTTCTTTACTTGTCAGGGTGCAGCTCTCTCCTGAACCCATTCAGCTGCTGTTCAGCAGTACCACTGTGCAACACCACAGGGGGCTGCAGCATGGGCCAGTACTGGTGCCACCTGCTGGAGGCCTGCGTGCCCACCACCAGTCCATGCAGCCCCTACGACTCAGCAGCAGTGGGCCGAGGCTTTACTTTACCTCCAAGATACCCCGCGCTACCTCCTTTCTACCACCTGGTGGCAGATCTTCCTCTGAGAATAAACCCAAGCTCTCAACTGAAAACTCTGAGTGTGAGTTGCTGCAATTAATCCCTTATTCCAGCCATTATGGACCATATGGGGCACACAATTTATTTCACTATGTCATGTTTTTCCTCCAATAGCTGCTTCTTTCAGAGCAAGTCATCATGGTGTATCCTGATGATATTGTGGCCGTACAGCACACTCTTGACTCTGGAACATTTCTGCATTGCCTAAACGGTGAAGCCTCTCTAAACTCCCTCTGGCGCCAAAGTTACCTGTCCATTAGCGGGACGGAGTGGGGAGGCTGGTTGGAGGGAGGCCTTACTTCACTGCCACATGGGAGCAAATGGGTGGATGGGGTGGTGTGTGACCTGAGGATGCTGTATGTGGACACGCTTCACAGAGCTACTGAGCATGACGATGTCTCTGACTACACTCAGGCAGAGACAACCACAGCCCCTGATATTAGGCCCCCAACTGCAGGGCCTAATCCCAGTCTGACATCTAAATTCAGACTGAATGTCATCCATCCACTGCCAGATGAAAAGAACCAGATTCATGTTCAAATCAATGTCCCAACCCTCCTTGTTGTCAAGGCCCTGTTTGGAGAGAAAGCCAGGAGCTCGTGGTCGGCCCCAGTGCTCCAGACTGGGGTCCCCTTTCTTTCATCATGTCCTGAAGGGATGGTTCAATCTTCACCTGGCTGTAAGAAACAGTCCCAGGAAGCCTGGTTCTCCTCTGTGACTCTGCTGTTGCCATCAGCAGGGGTTCAGATGCTGAACATCAGTGTGATGGATGCAGAAAGCTTTCAGAATGTGAGTGTAAAGGTTTGTGGCTATGAGGCAGTGACAGGCCTTACTGTTGAGCCACACGGATGCCTGAGGATGCTCATAGACACATCACAGGTAAGAATCTAAAAGAATCTACAGCAAACATATCTGGCTTATTATATTATGTGATCAAGCTCGTGTGACTTAAAATGGAGGTTCTGCTTCTACTGATAGGAAGCATTTTATCAGCCATTAAAATTGTTTCAAGAGCAGCACCACAAACCAGGAACTGCTTACATCAGGGGCTAGACAAGACAAGATCAACTTAAACTTTGTTAACTACCACACACACACACACACACACACACACACACACACAAAAAGTTAGACTACCAAATCCAAAGAACCAAAATCAGACAAATTACTATTTGTCTCATGATCCCTCCCATTCAATGGTCTAAAATTTCCAATAGCCTTCGCAATCACCAACTGCTGTTTGCAACAGTGTTCTTAAATTGTGGTATTAAAACTCAAGTGGCATCGAAAATGAGACGAATAATGATCTTATCGTCTTTCCAGCAGTGGTCTTTGGAAGAGACCAATTGTCTCCTTGCACTATGGTCCTCAACAGAAATAGTGAACCTGGTAGTGACATTGTCATGACAAGCATGCTTCCACTTCTACCATGGCTTTAGTTTTGCTGACATATCGATGAGAAAGTTAAAAGCACATTAATTGGATAAGATGTGGTTTTACAGTGGTATCTTTTTTATGTTTTGTATTGTAGTCATTTACAGCCAAAGTGGAGAGTGGCTCCTCAGTACAATTCACATGGGTGATTGACAACCTGGAAAAGTTTGCCAATGAGGGGGAATCCTACAGTGTAATGTTCAAGAAGCCTGCAGAGTATAAGCTCCGGGTAAGCCCCTTGTTAAGTTTTCAGTTTGACATTTCATTTGTTTCACATTTTTTTCATGAAAACTGCCTGTAAACTTTCTGGTGAAGGTGACAGCGTCAAACCCTGTGAGCTCCCAAAGCCAGCAGATCCTCCTGATTGCAGAAGAAATGACACCACTGGCTGAACCAGAGTTCCAGCTCGTCAGGGAGGTTGTAGCTGTGGATGCTACTCATGTCTACACCATCAGGGTCAAAGCAGATATCTCTCTTCCAGTTAGCTTTAGGTAAGGATCTCTGCAGTCTATTTCATTTAAATGTTTTATTGCATTTTTTGTTATTATAAATAACCATCAGAGATCCTTAGAGAAGACGGGGATGTCATATAAATTCTACAACAAAGATTTAGTCTTGAAATGCGCTCATAAAAGTGTCTCTTATTCTAAATTTCCACGTGCTTCATGTCATGTAGGTGGGATTTTGGGGATGGCACTGGTAGTGTCGTCCACACCCAGTCTGCTCCATGTCTGACCATGGATGGGAATGTAAAACGAGGAGAGAATCAGGTGTACGTACAGGATTCAGTGAACCATGCCTATTCAGTCCCAGGTAAACACTCACAAGCTTTTAAAGCAGCACAAATCAATACTGTTAGTTTAACAATGGATCAGATATTATATGTGTGGAAGGCACTGCTTTTGCTGATGAAACTGTGAGGAATTATAACCTGACTCTGCAGTTTCGCTCAACTCTACTGAGAATTCAAATGTTTTCCAGCAACTTATTTTAATCTTACATCCCACAGCTGTTTGGTACCCACTTAACCCTTCCCAAGCCCATTTCAACACAAGCTGGCAGCTGCTTTTAGAGAACTGGCATGGTAGAACCACTGTTTGTCTGGCCAGACACATATCTCCAGCTAAAAGCTAATGGTGCTGGATGTGTAATTGGGCAGTTGATTGCTAACCAATTCCCCATATCAACTTCATATGGTTGTATTACAGCAGTTGTGTTTACAGTTTGCTTCTGCTGCTCAAAGTGGCCAAAAATGTCCATTAATATGGGTTTAATGGTGCTTTGAAATTTACAGTCAATTTAAGATCAAATTAACTTTGTGGATGTCTGGTTAAATTGTCTGTTTTCTGCTGATTTGGCAGGAATCCATACATCATTTGGAGATATTTTTCAACCTCATTATATCAGTCTTCTATTTTTTTCTTTTGAAATTCCTTTAAGATGCTTTGAAGTCCCTCTCCGGGAATTCAATAAAGCCCTAAAAACTCATCACTGTCTGTCAAAGTTACATAATCAGAAGTTTTTTTCCGTTAAAGTAATCCCTGTTTCCTGTCTTAAAATGGCTTTGATGTAACTCTACACTTTTGCTTCCTTTTGAAAGTGTGGCTCTATGAAGTCTTTGCCTCTCTCCACCCACCCCTCCACCACTCATTGCAGCTTGAGCACATCAGCTCACCTACGATCACATTGAAGCAATGTAAAACATCTCTGCTGTAGTTTTTGAGTAATTCAGCTATGCATATTATAACCAGATTCCTAACAAAAACAACAATACAAGAAGCCCAGGATTGGTTTATTAGGTTTGTTACATATAAAAAACTAGAAGCCTAAATCTATATTTTTGAGACAGCCACCAGCAGACTTCAGTATGAAGGTAGAAATGCTCAGTCATGGCTGCTTTTTTCACCATGATAAGTGTCATGATATAAAAACACCATATGGACATGTTAACAATATAAAAATCCTGATTGTAGTAGAAGGGGGTGTTTAAAAGACACTTTAAATAAGACTTAAGGATTCCCCACTTTGGAAACATCTGGTGGTAATAGGAGAATGACACTGTGACCGACTCTGTGCTGTGGTACTTACTATCCAATACATCAAAGTAAAATGGATTTTCTGTGTGTTTGCTTTTCTTAGAGGACTACACGCTTCATGTCCACATCTCTAATCAATATGACAACGCCGATGCATCCATGAAGATAAATGTCCGCCCTCAGTTAAAAAGCCTTCTCATTTCACCTTCCACATTGATGCCCCTCGTCAAACAGACTCTCTATCTGGAAACTTCCATTGAGCCCTCTGATTTTCTAGTTTTCTACACATGGGACTATGGTGATGGTTCCAAAGCTGTCCAAAGCACCCATCATAAAGTCAGTCACAGTTTTGGATCTGCAGGAGTGTACAACATCACAGTATGTGCCAGCAACACTCTTACCTCCCTGACTGCTTGGCTTATGGTGGTTGTAATGGAGAAAATCTCTGGATTAACTGTCACCTACAGTGGACCAAATGAAGTAGGCTCTTCTACACATATCAAAGCTGATGTTGTCGCTGGCACCAGTCTAAAATGGGATTTTGACTTTGGTGATGGGTTCCTGCAGGAAAATCTTACAGATGGTTCCATCGCCCACATCTATAAGTTTCCAGGGAACTATACGGTAGATGTAACCGTCTCTAATTCTGTCAGCCAAGCTCATCGGTCGATCAACGTTGAGGTCTACAGCTTGACTGTTAGTGGAGTTTTCCCAACAGAATGCGTCATGAGTGGAAAAAACATACAGTTCTCCGCTCTGGTGAATGGAAACGTATCCAGTCTGACCTTCCACTGGCTTTTCGGAGAGGATTCATCTTTGACTGTGGTGACAGGACGTTCAACAGCCATGCATACATTTCCAAACCATGGGATTTTTCATGTCAATCTGACTGTATTTAGTTCTGTTACATCTGTGGCATTTAGCTCAACTATCTGTGTTGAAAGTCCAATAACTACTGTTGAGGTGCAGTCATCACAAGATGTAGTGGCAGCTGGAGAAGAGGTGTGCTTCAGAGTGTTAGTTTCACCTGAACAAAAGACAGGCTACAAGTTCAAGTGGTTGAGTAACTCTTCTGAACTCGCTGCTGTGGCAGAAAACTCTCAGAAGTGTTTTGTCTTTAGAGATGAAGGTGTTGAAGAGGTGTCTGTAACGGTGCGTAACAAAGTCAGCACCACAACTGCCAAAGCTGAAATCACCATTCAAAAGCCTGTGAGTAAGTTCTCTATTGCGCACGATGGTCAAATTGACACCCTGACAGTCAATACGCTAACTACCTTTTGGGTTTTGGGTTGCACCGGCAGCAATGCGTCAGTGCTGTGGGACTTTGGAGATGGATCTCCAGTGTCGCAGAAGCAAAACGTGTCACATGTTTTTACCTCCACGGGTCAATTCATAGTCACAGCCACAGCCTTTAATGCTGTTAGCCGGGATTCCTCATCCCTCAAAGTGAATATTTTTCTCCCTGTTTCAGATCTTTCACTTCACACCAACCATCCCTATGCTGCAGTAGGAGAGGAAACTCTCATCACAGCAATCAGCAGTGCTATTAGTAGCACTAACTATTATTGGACAGTAGAAGGTATAACTTCAACCAAACAGGGGACTTATCAGTTTAGATTTACTTTCCCCAAACCAGGAGTGCATCGAGTGAAGGTTATAGCACAGAACTTAGTGAGTAAAATGGAGGCCGCTATTATAATTGAGGTCTTGGAAAGAATAGAGGGCCTGCAAATTGAATGTCAAAGCCTGACAAACGAGAAATATGTATCAACCCTCGAGGACCTGCTCTTTATTGCTACAGTCACCAAAGGCTCCAACGTCACTTATCACTGGCTTGTTACACAGAGCGGTACAAACCGACAAATTACAGGCGATGGAGAGCTTTTTCATGTGTTAGCTGAAAGTCCTGGCAGTATTTCAGTTCAGCTCAAAGCCTCCAATATCTTGGGGGATATCACCAGCACTGTTTCTGTAGTGGCAGTGGAGCGTGTAACAAGTGCACACATAGCAACATTATCAAACATTGTGGCGCTGGGAAAATTAGTTAACATCTCTGTATTTGTGGATACAGGGTCGGACCTACAGTACTTCTGGTATGTAAACACAGATCTCCCACCCTTGCAGACACATGTACCCTTTCTTCTCCACACTTTCACAAGCCTGGGTCAGTGTCTTGTCAGAGTTTCAGTTCAGAATTTTGTTAGTCAGAGTAACGACACCACAGAGTTTTTAGTTCAAGAAGAGGTACAAGGGTTGGACTTTCAAATCAACAGCAAGAAAGATCCATTTTACGTCAATGCAAGTGCTGCGCTCTCGTTTCATGGGTTCATCCGCAATGGTAGTGACCTGCGCTGGGACTGGAAAGTTGCAACAGCCAAACAGAATCTTTTTACCTCAACCAGTCAAACTTTTATTTACAGGTTTCTACATGCAGGAATCCACCAGGTGTATTTGAATGTCTCCAATAGAATAAGTTGGCAGGTGGTTTCACACAGTGTCACAGTCCAGGAGTCAATCAAAGGTCTTCTGCTGAACATTAGTAAGTCTTCTTTATGCATCGGGGAACAAGTTACAGTCTTACCAACAATCTCTAAAGGAAGCAATGTAACCTTTGGAATAACTTTCCAAAACAAAGACTGGATTCATAGACAGGATATTTCCGAAGGGCACTTTACGACATCAAGCCTTCCAGTTGGGAGACATCTAGTTACAGTGAAGGCTTTGAACCAGGTCAGTAGTGCTGAGGCGTCGTCTAGCATTATAGTAAGTGAGCGTATTCAAGGTTTTCGACTTGTTAATTGCTGTTCCACAACTTTAGAGGCTCTAAAAGCAATCCAATTCAAGGCAGACATTCAAAGTGGGTTTCCAGTCCACTATACCTGGATATTTCACTTGGGGAGGTCTGGGCCAACGAGACTCATGGGACAAAAAGTGACCTTTACTTCACCAGAGAGTGGTTCATTGTCTGTTAGCGTGCTAGCCAGCAATGGACTCTGCTCTGAGACGATAAATGACACCGTAACAGTTGAGTGGCCTGTTAAGAAAGTCAACATCGTCTGTCACTCAGAGAAAATATTTGTTGGACACAGTGTCAGGTTTTCTGCAGTGAATGAAGGAAGCAATGTGAGATACCTCTGGGACTTTGGAGATTCCACTGAAGTGTTGGTGACAGATTTAAGTGCCGTCAATCATACCTATTTTATTACTGGGAACTACAGTGTTACAGTCAAAGTTCTTAACAGTGTCAGCCATGTGTCCACACAGCTGTACATGAAGGTGGAGGACCTTCAGTGTTCAAGCCCTCAGGCCTCCCTGCTCCAGAGCGAGTCCACTATCTTCAGGTCTAGACCAAGTTTCTTCGAAGCTAGCGTGAACATTAACTGCTCTGCTTACAAAACTACCTATCTCTGGGAGATATACAGAGACTCAAATGGCACCAAAGGCAGCACAAATTTATCCGGGAACAAAGTTGCTCTTAAAAGTCAGGAGGATGCGACTTCACCTTTTCTCTTACTCCCAAAGCATGTGCTCGACGTGGGATGCTATTCCCTGGTATTTACAGTTTCCTTCCACGGAACTCCTCTTCTCATCCAACGGAAGACCAGCTTCACCGTAGTCCACTCTCCATTGGTAGCCGTCATCAAGGGAGGCTCCCACCGACTGTGGCCCAGCTTCAGTGACCTGGTCCTGGACGGATCGGAGTGTCATGACCCTGATGTGGAGCCAGGAGGAGAGGATACACTGCAGTATCACTGGGCCTGGATGACAGCGGTAAGCACCTCTTGATGTTAAAGCATCCACAGAAATTGTAGTCGTTGCTGTTTTAAAAAATGGAAAAGTGAAAGCAGCAAAAGTAGTAGGGAGTAGAATTAAGGCTTTGTTACACACTACAATAATACCTTTGTTTTCAGAACTCCACAGAGTCTCCTTTTGTAAAGCAGCCCACAGGGACTATCAGCAACAGGATGACTGTACTCAGCACTCTGCTGCACCCAGGCACAGTCTACATTTTCACCCTGACTGTGCACAAGAAAGGGAGGAGCCCTGCCTCTGTCAACCAGACGGTATGGAGTCATGATGAATATCTCTTGCAAATAAATAGTTCTGGAGAGCTGAGTAGTTATGAAAGACCTTGTCAAAGAAGCAAAATGAGTATTTTTGAAAGAGGATTTACTTACATTGTACCAGCAGCATCCACTGAGGTTTTATTTCTTTTAGGTAACTGTGAGTGAAGCTCCAGTGCTTCCTTTGACTGTAGAATGTGTCTCCTGTTCCGTCCGCTCTCCGGCTCCACACATCAGTTACAACACTCCTGTAGTCCTTGCTGGACAGTGTGAACAATGTGATGACCAGGCTCAGGTATTCTGACATTAACCTCCAAATAACAAACAACTATTTTGTCAATAACAAATGATGAAGGTGAATGTAAAAATCACTGCGTAAGGCCTGACAATGAACATGTGATGGTAGTACATGTGGAAAGAAAATCTATCAGGGCACTTTGTACCTTCTGTTGCAGTCTATCATATTGATTTAGACAGTTCAGTTCAATTAAATCTTAGCAAGGCTTAGTTAGATAGATAAATTAACAATGTAATGGCTGGATATTTGCAGGCCAATTAATATGCAGTTTACATATTAATTAAAGAAGTTCAGTATTATTTGACTGATGGATGCATCTTCCCGCAGTACAAATGGAGCGCTGAGGACCACAGCGGTCTGACCCTTGATCTTGATGAGCTCACCACCTCTACAGGGAGACATTCTCCTAATTTGGTGGTGCGTTCAGGTGTCCTGCAGCCAGGGCGGAGTTATACCTTTGCCCTTGATGTATCCCAGCCTGGCAGCGGGCAGTCGGGCAGCGCCATCTTGACAATACAGCCCAACAATCCACCACATGGTGGCCAATGTGATCTGAGTCCAGAGTCAGATATACGTCTCCTGGAGACAGTAGTCACATACAGCTGTTCAGGTACGCTAAAAGTAAATAAATAAATAAAATTGCATTATGTTATTTTTTAAATTTTTTATTCAGCTTGTGAGAAAACTAAATGATTTTTTAGCCTCTTTAATAAATTTGATTAAATTAACTACAACACAACAGCAGTAAGATAATTCTGTATTGTTGTTTTTGACTGTGTCCTATAAACATCTGTTCTCTGTTGGCAGGTTGGCAAAATGATGAAAGTATGACCTCTCAGCTGATCTATACCTTCCAGGTGGCCTCTTGCCAGCCCATCAGCAGTGTGTGTCCAGTGCTCACTCTCTATAGGTGATTACTGGACTCAGCTCACAGTTAATAATAGACAAATTATGTTTCTATGTCTATATTATATCCCTAGCTAAATGTTTAAAACACCATTCATAAGTAAGGTGTGTATTTGTTTTTAATCATAAGAGATTATATATCAAATGAGGTTTATTTTGTCTTAATTTTTTCCCCAAGGGGTACTCGCTCAGTGTTCAGCAGCCTGGTCCCAATGGGAAGTCCTGGCCAGCAAAAGAACATGTCAGTTATTGCAGTTACTCTGCTGGTGGAAGATCATCTGGGGGCAAAGGTCATTGCTCTAAACAGGTAAAAAATAAATAATGAAATAAGGCTGCTAGTGCAGTTATCAGGTGTTTTAGCTGCTATTGTTTTTGGTCAAAGTTTAGGACACATCATGCCCTGTGTCTTAAAGTTTAGTGAACTCTGCACTAATTCCTCCAATCCCCAGAACACTGACAGTTGAAAATCCTGAAAGGGATGAAGTTGCCAGTCAGTGGCTCAGAAACAAGAGCCAGACAGAACTGTGGGCTTTAGTCCAACATGGCAACCCTCAGGAGGTCGTCCCTTATTCCATTGCTCTTACCAGCAAACTCAATCAGGTAGCATATCATAATCATTATCTAGCTGGTCTCCACCACAAGATAACTGAAGATTATGAGCAACTTGGATGTGATGTTTGCTTGTTAATGAGTTTCACTCTGACAAACAGATGGAGTTTGAATGGACTGCTGTGGAGCTCATGGACAGGAGGGAGATCCGGGAAAATGTGACCCAGGCTCTCGCTTCCCTCCCTGTGTCCTCCTTACTGGATGTTGATCAGATCAGCTCAGCACTGTCACAGTCCACTGTAAGACAGCACACCACACATTTTCTCCTTTTAATTCTCATCTTTATATTATAATATAGTCAGTAATATTGCAGCCAGTAACTTCAACAGAGATGTTTTCAAACATTAAAGCAACAGTTTGACATTTTGGAAATTATGCTTCTTGGTTTTACGGTAGAGTTTGATGAGAAGCTTGATACCACTCCCACAGCTGTCTGGTAAATGTGAATACACAGCCAGCAGCCTATTAACCCAATTTGGCTCAAAGACTGGAAGCAGTGAGGAAACAGTGAGTCTAGCTTTGTACAAGAGCATTAAAATCTGCCTAATGACACTCGTAAAGCTCATCATTACCATGCAAAATCTGGCTTGTGTAATCCATACAAATAGCAGTGCATCATATATAATTTTCAGTTTTACATTAGAATGTGTTGTGGTGTTCTTACTAGAGTCTGGAGTTATCTGGCAACTGATCAAAATACTGCGGGTAATGAGGGAGACAATTGGAATGACCACAATAGCCCAAGAAAAGAGATGCTGAGTGTAACTGAAGGGAAAAGTTTACCCACAGGAAAGATGTCAATAGTTTATTTCCGACGTTCTAAATACTAAAAAATTCTGTCCATGTGTAATGATAATTTATCTAACTACAACAATGTGCAAAAAAATGTGTTTCCATGGCTATCGGTTGCCATATTTGGGTACTTTTGATGATTAGAGAGGCTGTATTTGTATGACAAGCATCCCTGCACTCAATAACGTCACCGCTGCCAGTGTCTTATTACTGACTGTAAAATTCTCTGCATGCATTCATATGGGCAACTATCTGTCTCTAGACACATTCATATGGATCCTGTTGCTGACTGATGGTGCAGGTATTTAGTAAACACAGAGTAAAGACTCTTACAAATAACAGGAAGCAACAAACTGAACTTTAACTCTTAGCCCCTTATCAAAAGCTGGATTACGTTTATTATTGGTGAGTAAATTAGTTAATCTGACCTGTTAGAGACTGTTTTCCTCATGTGTAAGTTTTTATTTATGATTCAGTTTCTAACAGATTTGAAATTGTAGAGCTATCATTAACAAGCCAAAACTCAGACTGTGTCCTTTGTGCTCTCGGTGTTGTTTGTGGCCCAGTATTAGTGCTGAAATGTAGAAAACACCTGATGTTCAGACTGTGTGCAGAACCTGTTTCATATATATGTAACAGGTTTTTCATAAATGAGGGTGAGATTTGTTTGGGAAGTGTGAGGCAGAGCATCTCTGGTAAAAGTGTGACAGTTGGCAACCCCAAGTTTCTCCTTGTTAACAGTCTTTGCGCTGAGCTAACTGGCTGCTGGCTGTGGCTTCATATTTAATGGACTTACAGGAGAGTGGTATCTGGCTTCATATCTAAATCTCCTTAAAACAAATACATACATTGCCCAAAAGGTTTTGCTGTGAGAATTTGAAAAATTAAATAGGCAAGAACTAAAAAGGCAAGAAATGTACCCGATTTTCTCTTCACTTGTGTTGAAATAACACCTTTTCTTTTCTATTCCAGGCTGTTCCCAGTGAGCTGATATGTGAGAGCTGTCAGGAGAAAGTTTTAGAAGCTGTGGGGAAGATGATCCATGTCATAGAGGAGCAGATGAGTCCTGCTGTTTTACCGGCTGTTGACACAGGAAGAAACATCCTTAATGTTATAGGTGCTGCCCATCCACCATCTCCGGCATGAAACAATCGTGTACTGATATGAAATTTACCAGGTGTTCTCTGTGTTTCCAGGTAGCACCCTGGCTGCCGTGTCTTCCAGTTCTCACCCGGCCTACTCTAGCACTCTGCAGGCGGCTTCAGTAATCGCCTTGTCAGCGCTGAGCCACGCCGGAGCCCTGATGCGCACTCTGATGCATTCACGTGTTCACGAGGAGGCGCCACTTTCGCTCTCCACCAACTACATCAACACGTTTGGTTTCCAAGGAGACCCCTCTGACCTCCTCTGCACTCATCAGTTAAACGGGTCCAACCAACACCACATCTCTCGCTCTTTGTCATCATCACCCAACGGATCTGAAAGTTCCCACCCGTGCCAGTTTCATATCCCGACATCGCTTACTGCTCACCTGAGGAGTCAGAGGTCGGAGGTGGTGCAGGTGCTGTTTGATGTCGATGGAGCTCTGGAGTCCAACCCTTTGCTGACGGCAGCCGAGCCTCCCATCTCCACTACTCTGGTTGCCATGGAGCTCAGCACTCCTCAGGGTCAGCCCATACCCATCCAGGATCTGGACCCTGAACAAGCCATACGGGTCACCCTGCCCAACAAGTACCCGGTGGAGCTGGGTGATAGGGGTGGAGGTGGGAGAGAAGGTAAAGCTGGGAATGGGACGTGTCTTACAGTAACACTCCCCACTGAAGGGCGACTGAACTTCACAGTAAAAGCTCTGGATGACCTGGATGAAAATGCTGGTTTATACATCTCCTTCAACTTCAGCTTGGCTCCAGGTACAGAAGATTATTTTTCTAACTCCCTCTAACCATTCTCTTCCATGACTTAACCACTACTCATCTGCATTCATAATTTATTACATAGACTTTTTTCTTGTTATACATGTAAACATATACCACCACAGACACGGAAAGACTTTTTTTGTTCGTTTAATACCTTGTATACAGTGATTACAGCCGCATTTGTTTGTTTTTCGCAATCACCAATGTAAAAAAAAAAACCCAACCCAAACCCTATCCCTCTACAGCTCCTCTCAGTTTTACACATACCTTTAGCATATTTTAGCTCATTGTTTTGCTTTGCTTATGACTATATGGTGCCCTGTGGAGTTTTACTGTAAACACAAAAAAGTTGTTCACATTCAGCGTTTATCATTGTGTGCATCCCTAAGGTTTGGCAAATATGCTGAAGACATTTCCCTCTCCATGTAACATTTGCAAACATATAACATTTCCATTTATATATAAACGGCAAATGTAGCAACCATGATTGCTGGTATATGGGATACTGTTTTGAAGCCTTGAGTTTGGAATTTGGCTGTCACAATCTTGTTGATTGTTGACAACTCGAGGATACTACGCATACCGATTGGTAAGCGACTTGTCGATCACATGGTAGTCCTACCTTAAAGTACACCCTGCGTTATCATATAGACCATAATTTACAAAATGAACATCATGCTGTACTGAAGGAGACTTGAAACTAGTGATTATCAACTCATAAGGAAAATGTAATGTATTTTCTAATGGCCAGCAGGGGAGACTCCTCTGGTTGCAAAAATTGCATACAAGTCTATGGGACAATGACCCTACTTCTCACTTAATTTTTTGCTTCAGTAAACATTTTTCTAATGTGTTCATGGTCTCATTAACTTGTTTTAAGACTTTTTGAATGCAGCATGGTATTTATTTTGTAAATTAACTATTCCAGAAAATATGCAGTCATGATCTACCTCTACTTCATCACATTCAGTTTCAAAAGACCAAGATGGCAATGGCCAAAATTCCAAACTTGAAGCTTCAGAACAGTGTCCATTATACAATGAGTTACGCCACAGTATTTTTGCCTTAAACCTGCAGTAACCAATTTTGGGCATTTGGGAGTACTGAGAGCAAGTTATGCTACACTGACATCATCACTTTTATGAGTTTATGTACGTAGTAAACTTGTCAGTAAATAGAGGAGTAACGTATTTATAGTAACATATTTTTTATTCAGTAAATGTCCCACATATTCACCAACTAGTGGCTAACTTTGCCTCTCTGCTACTTGGTCTCATGCAGGCAGTATACAGTGGGTTTTTAGAGCCTGTACAATGAAAAGAAGTTCTAGCTGTGGCCCAAAATTACATTATTAGAGTGGTGAGAGAAAAGTTGTTGGCCAGACAAATAAACAATGAATTGAAAGTTGCTATAAAGCGCCGAGAGTCAAGTAGAGCTTCTGGTGATAACTCTTTGAGAAGTAATTAAATGTATTTAATTTTATATTTGTTATAGAAATAGTGATTGTAGCCGATTGTACTTTGGTTTGCAGAAAAATAAGCTAATCCTAGTAGAAATGTACTACTGCTACTACGATAAGTCAGAAATTTTCACACATGGCTGCATGTTGCTTTGTTATGAATAACAACAGAATAAAGCTTTCCAACTTTTTTTAATTAAATGTGATAAGAATACAGTTTAAAAATGTATTAGTGTGCTGCCCTACTTTAATTTAATCTTGAATGCCTGGCTTTACATTGAAGTTTTAATGCGTTTCCATGAATTAATTACAGTTCAGAAGTTGTAGTGTGCCGATGACATCTCAGGATGTCTAAAGTCTTTTGCTGACTAATAAGAGTGAACTGTCTTAAAGGTCTAAACTATGCATCCCCTACATAATTATTCATTAACTATACTGTATATCTGTGAGTTTCTGACTAAATTATTCAGTAAAAAGGCTGTTTTCAAACTGCATTATGCATCTCTAGGAGCTACTCCAGTGAGCCTGGGACATGTCAAGACAGAAGTGAGCTGTGCAGTGCCAGGGTCTAATGCATCCCAGGATTCCCTGGTGAGAGAGTGGGCTCTCACTCTCTCTGGTCTGGCCAGCTCTTCGGAGGAAACTATCTTTCTGTCTCCACTGTGAGTCACAGCTATTTTCTGGAACTCAGAGCTCTGATTGCTTATTTTGATAAATAATGTGCTTCACATGAATTCATTTTCCTCCACAAAAGTTTGAATGGGATGGATAGGCCCCTGTCTGTCAACCTGACCTCAGCTCTGGTCGACGGCGGCCCCGTCCACGTGTCAGTGTGTGTGTTCAGCTCGCTGTGCCAGTACTACAGCGTGACGGAGAGGAGGTGGAGAAGTGATGGTCTGCAGCCACTGGAGGGCAGCACACTCCATGCAGCACAATGCCTCACCCAGCACCTCACCATGTTTGGGGCCAGTTTGTTTGTTCATCCAGGGGCTGTTGTCCTGCTGCCACCGGTATGTGAAACACACTGCACACATTGAAAATATGTCAGGTTGAGAAGGATATTCATCAACAGGCTCATCCCTTTCTCCCTCTATGTGCAGTCAGGAGGACCCATGCGGAACATGGTGGTAGGGATTGTGTGTGCCGTCCTGGTTTTAATTCACCTGCTGGTGGGGCTCATCGCCCACAAACTGGACCACTTGGACAGCCTCAGACTGAGCCAGCTTCCTCTGTGCGGCCGGCCGGGCCTGTACCACTACAGAGTGCTGGTCAAGACTGGCTGGAGGCCAGGGGCAGGTCAGCCAAGAGCCAGTCATCAGAACATTAGATGTAGAACTGGCCAAAAACATAACTGAATTTTAATTTTAAAATTTATGTAGCTTTTAAGTATATAAGATGGAAATGATTAATAGCGTGTTGTGACCCATCAGGCACCACGGCCCATGTTGGCATCAGTCTGTACGGTGTGAACAAGAGCGGCTCTCGCCATCTGCAGAGGGACGGAGCTTTTCAGCGTGGCAGCCTGGACCAGTTTCATGTGGAGACAGACGACAACCTGGGAGAGGTTTGGAAAATTCGCGTCTGGCACGATAACACAGGTACACCAAAACTGTAAAATTATAAAGGGGAATTATCTTGATGTTGTCTCTGACAGGATCAAGATAAAAGCAAATGAAGTGATTGGAAATATAGAAGTAGTAAATTGTTTAAGATATATTGTTTAAGACCAAATTACTTGTTAAAAATATGGATTTTTTTGAGTTTGGAACATCGTGTGAATGCAGCAGATTCCAGTGAAACAAAAAAGCGTGTGCGTTCGCATGCGTACAGTCTGTGAGTGTATGTGCAGGTGTGAGACATCCACAGTCATGTCAGCAAGCTACTGATTAGGCTCACTTTCTCACTTGATGTTGTCAGAAGTCTGAATGTGAACGTGGTTGACTATCATGTACGTATAGGTTTGGACCCGTCATGGTACGTCCAGCATGTGGTGGTGTGGGACCCTCAGACAGACCACATGTTCTTCTTCCTGCTGGAGGACTGGCTCTCAGTGGAGAACCAGAAGAACGGCACAGTGGAGAAGGAGGTTCTCGCCTCATGTAAGTTTAGCAACACAGAGGAAATAATTTGTGCTTTTATTTCCTCATGCTTGGACTATTACAACACCTTGCTTGGCTGAATGTAAGACAAAGATGTAGCGAAACTCTACAGCCAAGCTTGTGTCAAAAACCTCAGTTTTAGTCTCACTTCACTGGTTACCGCCTTGTTTTAGAATCCAGTTTAAAATTCTACTCATGGCGTACAAGTACACGAGTGAACTTTTAATTCTTTACCATACAAAAACGCCTTTCAGATCTGCTGGCTTCGGCTTGCTCGCTGCTCCAAAAAATCAGGTTAAGGTCAAAAGGTGACAGTCTTCCAATTAGTATTCGATTGATTGATGTTGTTTCTGCTTTTAAATCCTGCTTGAAGACACATTTTTTTGATTTGCCTTTCCACTTTAAAACTAAACTCTTTACATAATACAGCTTTGTTATTCAAACACATGACTTTACATTTTTCTTAATTGCATCACTACCTTCTTGATGATATATTTTGATAATTCAGTCTTAAAATTCTATACTTGCATTTTGTTGTTCTTGCAATTTGATGGTGCCTATGGAGAGCACTTTGTGTGCTTCGCTGGAAAAGTGCAATCCAAATAATATTATTGTAATTATCCATGTATCATGCTGTTTAGTATTCTAGAAGTTAGTGATTATACATCAGAAACAGACACCAATAAATCTGCATTGCAACTTTTTTTAATGGAAAAAGATGTCACAGGTGGTCTTAGTCTAGACGATTTGTCAATCATCTGTCACAGTGAATCCCATACAAGAAAACAATATTCAGCATCCTCTTTTCGTTATTAAGAACTAAAGGGGCTGTGGTGTATTTTCACCGATGTCTCCCAGCCTTTCCGTTTGTTCCCTCCAGGTCCAGAGGAGCTGACCCAGTTTGGACGGGTGCTCACCTCCCAGCTCATGTTTGGGATGGTGGAGCGCCACCTGTGGCTGTCGCTGTGGGAACGTCCCGCTCACAGCTCCTTCACCAGGGGTCAGAGGGTCACCTGCAGCGCCCTGGTGCTGCACCTCTACCTGGCTCTGGGAGCTCTGTGGTACGGAGCCGTCAGCACTGAAGGCCACAGGTGAGCCGATCTACAAACCTGAAGACATACTTTTGCCAGTACATAACATAAAATTTAGGATTTTGTAGATATAAACAAATTTATCTGTATATTGTGCAAGAAGAAACTCATTTCTGTCCTTTTATCCACAAGTGGGCCCGTGTCAGCTCATCTGCTGGTTAACATGGAGACGGTTGCCGTGGGGATGACTGTTGCCGTGCTGGTGTTTCCTCTCCAGTGTTTTTTCTGTTTCCTATTTAGAAAAGCTCACAGTCAGGTAACTGCAAACAGCTTCAGTCTACGTCAGTCACACCAGAAAAGAAAAACAGATCAGGTTTATGTTATAACATGAAAAGTTTCTTATTAAGACTAGATATTTTTAACATCATTAAAACACAGAAAAATCCTGTTGTAGCAAGACACTTTTCTTGATATAGCAATATGCTACTTATCTTAGTATAACATTAACCTTTTCAAGAAAAACGTTCACTTAAACAATTGAATTCAGTTCTGCTTCATGCCCAGACTGAGACATGGCGTTGTTCTGCAGTTATTGAGCACGATGGATGATATTCACGGAACCCTCCAGCTGATCAATGAGACATGACACTACTTCAAGGGGGGTCAAACTCATTGTTCCTTCTGAACAGGTCCATGCATTTTAAAACCCTTCTTTGTGTATGCATACTAATCATAATCTTACCCTACATGCTCAGCAGCAGCAGAATCTCAACCGTGTCCCAACTCAAGCATCAAGTAGAATCTAATAAAACTGTGCAGCTGAGCCATATTCTTTAGTTTATCCATTCTACACGCAAGTAATTTAAACAGAGTTTTATGAGATAACAAGATAATAACAATAACTCAGACTGATGTGTTAATTTTAAAGAAATTAGATGAAGCTTTCCTTGGCTCTTGCTTTCTAGATGTCATTATGGGTTGTGTTGGTCGTGCGTCCAAAATATATTTGTCAAACACTCTTATCACAGTGTGGAAACAGCGCAAAACTTAAAGTACACTCTGGCTGCAGACGTAAAAAGTGCGTCAATGTGTGTCTGTAACCCAGGTAACTGTGGACATGTCCGTTCCTCCCTCTCCCGTTTGTCACTCTGTGGAGATGGACGTCTACCTCGGTCAGTCGGAGCTCTCTGGTCCTTCCTTTCTGTCTCTGCCTGATTCCTCCGGTCCAGTCCGAGACAGTCCTTCATCTGTGAGACCACATGACCACACACACACACATAGTTATTATTCTGGCTCATTTCCTGGAATCACATTCCAAATGTTCCTCTCACTTTCTGTAGTTGCTGGAGAGCAAGGCGTTAAACTCCAGCATCCTGGACTTCTGGGCTGCCTCTGGCTTGGCGCCCCAAACAGATGGAGCATATCAAGAGAAGGCCGTAGTAACATGGCCCTCGTGTGACAGCCTCCTCAATCTACCAGCAGGTTCGCGCCCAGCAAAGACAACCCTCGCCCCCGACCTCTGCAAGTCTTCACCTGTGCAGGGCCCCACACGCCAGCTGAGAAGGAAAAAGGCGTTGATGCAGCTCCACTTGGCCTCACCCGTCTCCCCCGTCTCCTCCACTGCTCTACTCTCTTCCTCTTGCACATTTTCTGAGGACATTTCCAATTCTCACGTCTTCTCTGCCGAAGCAGGCCAGAAGTCTCTCAACGTGAACCCTAAACCAGTCCGAGTTTACAGCCAAAATCTGACAACGCTTCTAACTCTGTCTGGTGAGAAACTGTTCAAATTCACTGAAGGAAATCAGGAAATCACCAACAGTACATATGAAAAGTCTGTTGAATCCAGCAATTACTTTCTGCAAAATGCCATCTGATTGTGCATCTTTGCGCTCTTTGTGTCAGAGGAGGATCTGCTAATGTCCATAGCAGCAGCAGAGGACACCGCAGATGCAACCAACAGAAACTCAGACAGCGGTCGGGATTCCCCCAGAACCACGTCCTCGTTCTCAACCACGTAAGCAGCAGCGCCTCTGTGCAGTTCTGTGTTGCAGACAACAGTCTACATCGCTGTGATTTTGTCTCTTTTAGGCGCAGCACCTCCTGCAGCAGCTGGTCAGATCAGAGTGAGGATAAGTCCCTGTATGGAGCAGAGATCAGTAAAGCAGACCTTCAGTCCTACCCCTCTCTGTGCGGGGCAGGACTCTATAAGTGTCCGTCTGTGCTCTCTGTGGATTCAGTGGCCAGCACCTTCCTGCCAAGTCCTTCTCCTGACTCTACTCGCTCCTCCTCTACTACACGCATAGGTACCAGGCCAGTGGTTCCCAAATGCTGTTTTCTTCATGTAATGCGACAGCCTTGATCGATAAACTATCCACTGCAGAACCTATTTATTGCTGCCCTATTGTAATTGTGTTAATTTTTACCAATTTGAAACTAGATGTTATTTAAAGCTACTCATTTTCATAAAAGTGAACTGTCATTCATTAGGATGATAGCAAAGAATGAACAGATCAGAGCTCATCAGAACATATTTAGTTTGGCCCAAATGCAGGCCCATAGTTTTATAAGTAACCTGCAGTTAGATCAAAAGATCTGCTAAGTCAACTTAAACCGTGTGTCAACTAAAACTCAAGTAGGTTTTTCGCCAGAACTGTGTTTGAAGAACAAACAGAGGTCACTAACTCATCCGACCTGATTTCCTCGTGTAGATTGTTTCAGAGCCTCTAGGTCTCGACTGTAAACGCTTTATCCCCTTTTAGTTTTCAATCAGGCCTCTGGAGCAGACAACAGTTCTTTGTGTACCTGTGTGTAGCCAGAGTCCCTAAAAGTAATCAGTAACATCTTAAAATCTGTCCTAAAACAACTCAAATACAAATGATATGATCACAACTCTTGGTTATGGAGTTATTCAATAGATTGTTTTCTTTAAAGAAGTAAAAAAAAGCTGCTGCGGTAAGCTTGGCATGATAAGATCGTGTGAAATGGTCTCTGTGTCTTTAAAAGTTAAGACAGACCACATTTTTAAAATGCTTTTTAGATGATGAAAACATGATTGTAGAAGCTTTGTGGCTGCTTAAATCGTAGATTACTATCAAACCAGGTACTTTGCAACAGCTGGAGTCAAAACTAACTGTAAAATGTTCCTCCATTTAGCTAATCTAGTTAATCATTTCAACCGCTTACTTTCTCATTCCTTGCTTGGCTAACTATTTGAACTATTATTCATTTGTTTGTTTGTTTTTTTTAACTATTTCAATTTTTCTTTATAACTTTCAGAACATTATCAATTTCTATTCACTTATTATTTTTATTTGCGTATTCATTACTTTTAGCTAACTGGTTAGCCTTTATGCTACCGTCTAAGGTACACAGACATCCCAGACATTTTGTCATATCTCATAGGTGATTTATTCTTTTATTCCAACTTTTTATAACTGATCCTATTGACTTCATTGTTTTCTGTTTTATCAAGTGCATTTAAAACTACTAATTCATTGCATGCCTAGGGGACCCCAGTCAAAAGAATCTTTTTTTTTTTTTTTAAAGGTAAAGCATATACTAAGATAATTTTTATCATTGATACTAATTTTGTAAAATTTCACAAACCAAACAGGTATGGATACAGCCATTTTAGGAAGGCAGAGTTGTAAAGCATTAATGGGGATTGTATAGTTAGGATTAAAGAAAAGTATATATACAAGTAACTAACTTTCTAAATAATGATAGTCTTTATTTTCAGATGACATTAATTACATTACTTATAATGTCTGGAGAAGAAATAGTTAACTTTTTTTTTTAAATGAGGAACCCTAGTTGGTATTCCTTGTATATCGAATTTGTTAGTAGGATTTGGGTTAAGTGGCTTATTCTTTACTTTATTTATCTGTCTCAAACATTTATTCCTCTTCTTTTAGCAAAACATTCCAACTTCTCTGCTCACTTGTTTCATGCGTCATTAGAGCATGTTGTTAGCTGACGCAGTATGTGGAAATACTTAAAATTCTGATCAGAATTTCTGTTATCTCGAATTACCACGGTTGAGCTACTCAGCAATCTTCCCATGACTCCCCTGGGGTACAATTATCCCTGGGTTGGAACATCTTTATCACACTATGGGGGGGAAAAAATGTCTACAGAGTACCTGTTTGGTGTGTTTTTATTCACATTGGGTGATGTGATGTGAATAGTGGTTGAGATGTCTGTTGCTGAATTACTTCTTCCACTGTAGGTGTTGCTCGAGGTCAACCCAGCAGGCTGCTTCCTCCCTGGGCCCTTTGTGTGATTTACCCCCTGGTGGCTGTGCTGCTGGGAGCCTGCCTGGCAGTGGTGGGACTCTATGGAAGTTTCTTTTCCAGAACAGTAGTCCTCATGTGGCTCACATCCGCGCTCTCTGCCTTTCTCACCTCTGCTCTGTTGCTGGAACCTCTCAAAGTGAGTTCAAGCATGTGGTCCAATTAACTCACTTCTTAGATCTTTGGTGCATAATTCCTCCGATTTGCATCTTCCTCGCTCAGGTGTGTGTGCAGGCCTTGATCTGCACAGCACTGTGGAGGCCGGTGGATCCAGAGGTGGAGGAGCAGCTGGCTCAGGAGACCACTGTGGTAAGAGCATTTGGCGAGCATAGTGGGAAGGTTCGACCGCCATGCGGCTACGGGCTGCTGCAGGCGAAGGAGGAGGCCCGCAAAGTCCGAGCTCTGAGGTCGCTCATGAGGGTAAGAGTAAAACTCAACAAAAGCATTTAGTGGCAATTTGTCTCCAGAAGCATCTCCATTATGTTCCTTAATTTCCTCTGCATCTGTTCTGTAGCACTGTGTGTGCCAGCTGTTATTTCTGTTACTGGTGCTGATGGTGAACTATCAGGACAGAATGGAGCAGAGGCAGGGGAGGATGCTGCACTCCGCTGTCAGAAAACGTCTTCACACAGCACCCTTGGGCTTCCCTAACCTCACCTCACTCAGAGAGTAAGGCCAGCGCTCAGCTTCCTGCTGTCAAAACACTGAACCGTGCAATATACAAGCTCCAGCCACACAGTGCAAAATGTGGGGAGAGAATCCTGAGCAGGGGACTTGCTTGTCTAGACCAGGAGAGAGCAGAAACAGATATACTTTACTGCAGTGACATGTTTTTACTAGGGTGATCATATTTGGGTCTGCACATGACTTTTCTTGCCGAGCATAAGACTGCATTGTGTTTCTATATTAAGTCAGGAGCCAATAAACAATTCTTTACTCATTTTGAAATGATTCCAGTAGCTCGCTGTAATCTTCATTAACCCAGTGGTGAACTCAACACTGTACATAATCAAAAGCTGTGGAAAATACACTTTAAAATTGCTCATATGCTTTATTATTCATAGCATTTTCATTTTGCTCTGAAGCCTTTTCTTGATTTTAAAAACTCTACTTAACATCAAAGAACATTATTCTTGCTACACCACAAATTCCAAATAGTATCTCCGTTAACATTTGTTTGAAGTACATGAAAAATCAAATGTTTGCTTTTTTCCTGAACTTATATAAAGAAGTAATATAGTATGGTAACACAATAGGCAAATCAAGGGTTGCATTTGAAGACTACAGTTGCTAATATTATATGTTTGTCTTACTGTCAGCAAATGCCATAATATGATTAAAACTGAGCATTTCCACCTTGAAGCTGCAGTGTGCTGATGACAATCACAAACATACTGATTCAAACTTCTGGGGTTGGATATGTAACAAGCCTAAAAAAACAATCCTGTCAACTACAGAGAGGGATTTTATCTGTATCATTATTCCAATTTGGTTTCTGGTTTGAACATGTTTGGCTGAATTACTCCAATATAACATGTACAGTACCATTGTGTAACAAAGCATAGTTGTACAGTGTTTGAGCGGAGTCATAGGTGAGCTGGTGTGCTCAAGCTGCAGGAGAATAGAGAATGGCGGAGAAATGAGTGGAGAGGG